>NC_142516.1:104995000-105145000 GCF_057876585.1 Rhinolophus sinicus
AGATGCGGGTGAGGTCAAGGTCGTCCCTCACCCCCAAGTTGGGGAGGATTTGGACGCCTCGCCCTGAAGAGAGGGCACACATTGTGAGGCTAACGCACAGCCCTGGTGAATGACTGTGGACTATGGGGAATCGACTGCATCCCTAATTTAACGGACCGCTTGACTGTTTGCTTGGGAACGTACCACCATGTAGTGGAACTGGCGGATGTTTGCATCCTGGGTCTCAACCAGCTGCCGTGGAGAATATGTAAGCAACTTGGCTGTGCCTGAGAAACCCTGGCTGTGCCCAGAAAGTAGGTGGACATCAAGGGAGACCCCCTGGCACATTACTTGAACTGGACTGCAACTTTTTCTCATGAGCTGGGTTCCTGACACATGACCCCTTACAGAAGACACTTGTCACGTAGATCGTGAGGTGAGACCCTGTAGGGGTGGAGTATGGGGACAGAGTCCCAGAGAGCAGTTTCCAGGCTCTCGGCCTCACGTGGAAAGGTGCTGGCTCGGGTAGTAGATGGCCATCAGCTGTAACCAGTTAGCCATTGGCCACTGATAAAACTGCCGTGGCTGAGCTAGCAAGGGCGGATTGCAGTTAGCAAGGGGTTGGTTTGTTGGCAGAGAAGTGGACCAGAGACCCCCACATGACAATGAGGGTCTGAACAAAGGTGACATCTGTGGGGAATGAGAGGAGGGGACAGAAGAATGTGACTGAGTTGAGCAGAAAGAGGGCAGGGAGTTAGCAGGATCTGCCAGCAGTGGTGCCAAGGGCAGTGATAAGGGAAAGACACAAGTGAAATGATTTATAAAGAATGAATCATTCATTCAGAAAAGTCCACTGAGCATTTACTATGGTGCAGACACTGGGCTAGACCCTGGGGATGTGTTCATGAAGAAAATAGGCATTGCCCCATCTCTGGAGGTTTGTGGCCTGGTTTGGGAGGTAGCCCCTAATGTGGTGGGAGACCAGGAGCCAGGAGTGGATATTTAAGCTGATGGGGAAGGACAAGAATGAGAGGCAGCCGTACAAAGAATTCTGGGAAGATAGTTCTGGGCAGAAATAATAGCGTGGGAGAAAGTCCCTGAGCAGGAACTGAACAACAGCCAGCTTTGCTGGGATATCCTGGGGGAGGGGGAGGTAGGAGGGAAGTGGGAGGGTTTATTGGTTTGGGAACACCAATGGCCACTTTCTCACATTGTGTCCAAGAATGAAACCACACACAGAGGGCAGTGGAGAAACAGAGAGAGCCCTGATGATATGGTTTGAGTTCCTGGATCCAGCCATGCCTGAAGCTGGTTACCCTTTGGAGTTCCCAGTTACGTGAACATCTTTTTCCCTTAAGCTAATTAGAAATGTGTTTCTATCACTTGCAACTGAAAAGGTACTGACCCAGGTCTCTTCCAGGCCTATGATTGGGGTATCCTGAGCCAAGAGAAGAGATTGCTTTAAGATGAGTCAGAGTATAAACACCCAGAGGCTGTGAAAGATTAGAGAAGAAAAGCTGCGTCTAGAAAGGGTAATATGGTCAAATGATTGTGACGGGCCAGCCGCCACAAGTCGATCAGTACCTGAATGGGGGAGTGGGAATGAATAAAAGACACACACAAATGCTAATGCGGCCGGTCTTCAGTCATGCTGAAGCCCTGAGTTTATTATCTCTAACCAATATATACAGTTTGAGTACGTGCAGTTAAACGAAGAAGATATGCATTATCTCAGCGAAAGTAAATCTTTTACTTTGACATAGAAGATACAAGGTCACTGAAACTCACAAAAGTAAATATCTCAAGGAGACAGAACCTACCAATTGTCCAGAAAGCCCTTAGTCTTCTGTGTCCGGGAACTGGCCGTTTCCACCACATTCCTCAGCAGCCGTTAGGCGCCTCTCAGATAAGGCAGAGACAATGTTATGGGGGCAGAAACCGAGCCAGTCTGCAAGGTTCAGGGTTGCAAGAAACCATGGCTCTTTTTTTAGTGGGGCGGCCTGTCCAGGTTGAATGGCAAAACAGGAAAGAAGATGATAGAGAAAGAGCAACTGAAAATGGTCGACTTCGGTAAACTGGAGAATAAGCTATGTAAGGAAGAGATAAAGGAAAGGCACTTCAGGCAAAGGGGGATGCATTAATCCTGGAAATGTCGGGATGTCCTTCCCCCAACCTGGAGGAGACGGAACTGTGTGGGTGTGTAGAGAGGGAAGAGGGAGACGGTTGCATGTAAGGGCTCAACTTTTACAGAGAATATATAGAAACCAGAGTTGTCATCTCAAGTAGCGGGTGCTCTGAGGTGAAGTAGGAGTGAGGGTTTTGAAGAGTGTGGCCGCAGGAAACATACAGGGAAATCGGCAAGACAGAAATAATATTAACAATCCTTCTAAGAAATTGTCTCATCAAAATCTCCTCGCTCCAACTCGGGTCTGTCACTTTTTGTGACTTCTTGTCTAGTTATTATTCTTCTGAGACACAGATGCCTCACTTCAGGTGGGCAGTGTCCTCTGAGCTAGATTTTGTGTGTCTTACTCAGAGGAATATCTGTTACGGACTGAATATTTTTGTCCCTTGAGATTCATATGGTGAAGCCCTAACCCCTGAAATGAATGTATTTGGAGATGGGACCTTATGGAAATAATTAGAGTTAAATGAGGTCATAAAGGTGGGGCACTGATTAGAAGCCACGTGAGGGCACAGGAAGAAGGTGGCAGCTGCCAAGCCAGGAAGAGAACCTCACCAGGAACTGAGTAGGTCGGCTCCTTGGTCTGGGACTTCCAGCCTCTAAAACTGTAGGAAATACATTTCTGTTGTTTGAGCCACCCAGTGTGTGGTGTGTGGTTATGGCAGCTGAGCTGACTAACACAGTATATGGCGTGGCCTTGAATGATGAAGAGGATTGGGCTCTGGAGCAGGAGCGCCAACAGGCTCCTAGGACCACATGCCCCTAAGGACAAAACGTGCTTTCTCTCCTGTGCCAGGCTGGAGGCAGCAGAGGGACGGAGACCCCCATGTGTCCATCTCAGGACACAGCAGTGAACACCTAGAGCACCAGGTGTATCTGGCTCTTCCCTTGACCCGGAAGAGATCTGCGCCTCTTCCCAATGACCTGGGAGCTGACAGCAGTGGGTCAGCCTCCTGGGAAGAGACAGGAGATGCTTGCAGACTGAGCAGAGGCTGTGGAACTCAGGTTATTGGCGGGCTCACCTAGAGCTGGGGTTTGTTTGCCTGATGGTCTGCAGCCTTTCGGACCCTCACATGCAGCCCCTGGATGGGGTCAAGCCCTAACCTAGCTGCCGCCCCCCAGTGTAGGGCAGGGCGTGGCTCACGAGGCAGCAGTCACAGCTCCTCCTGTCCCTTTCCTCCTTCCCTGGAAGGTGGAGGGAGAGAAGAGCTAACAGTGGAGAGGGTTTCACTTGGCAGGGCAGGTGCTCGACACGTTCCGGAACCCCACAGCCCGCAGCCTTCAGGCAGCCTAGGCAGCTGCCATTCTGTGGTGAGTGGACTGGCACAGACTCACCTCCTGGGGCAGGAGGGGGCCCTGGAGAGGAGCCCCGAGGAGGGGGCAGCATCCAGCACAGGAGGAGCTGAGGCTGCGGGGGCAGCTGGGGGTTGTCCCCAGGGAGGGGGCCCACAAGCTCATCACTGCCTTTCCACAGGCAGCTCAGACCCGAGCCTGGCTCCACACCATGACGCCTGGGCCAGATTCTGAGCCTTCCATACTAGTAATGGGGTGAGGGAGAGAGCCTGCACCCCCTCTTTGCCCTGGCCCCCTCCTTTAGGCGCCAGTTCCTGGCTGCTCAGGCTTTGAGCTACGCCTGGATCCAGATACACACAGCAAAGCGACAGCTGAAAAAAGCCGCTCTGCTTGGAAGCGGTCCCTGGTCAAGGTGAAGGGCAGCCTGGTGCTGCCAGATGCTGCCGGGAGGCTGCAGGCACTCCCCCCTCCTTCCATCCACACCCCGGGCAGCACAGAGTCTCATTCATACAGAGAGGCTGTGGCCATGTGAATGTCATGCTCGGTGCCTGGAAAATGGCAGAGGCTCCTTTCCCCACAGCGGGAACAACAGGCTGCAGTTGGGGCCTCGCCTTTGCTCCCACAGCTGGGTTCCCGGGCAGGACCTCAGAGCACAAGGCTGGGGAAACAGCCCGGCCCTGGCAGGGCAGTCAACCACCCTGTGTCCCAACGGCACTTTTAAAATGGTGTGTCAGCCTGGTCTTTGGGGTAATGGAGATACCAAACCTCCTAATGACCAGCTCAGGCCGACATAGCTAAGTGGCTCAGACAAAGACAGATCAGTTCTGCCATGTCCGGGCCTGGTGGAGACCTAGAAAGACCCCGATGGCCATCAGGGAGTTAGGACACTAACTGGCCATCAGGGCTGGCACAAGTGTGGCTGGAGCTCCTATGCCCCAGCTGCCCTCATCCCTGACTGTACAAGAGGACGAGGCTGCAGGAGAGGGACGTGGTTTCCTCCTGACCTTCCCCTGCCACCTGAGGAGAAAGTCTTCCAGTAAGTAACAGTGCGGATAAGGTAAAAATACACAGGAAAACAGGTAAAGGGTTCCAAGGCGTGGATTACAGCGAGGAATGGATGTCTTCCTCCTCATTCAGGCTTCAGTTGCTCCAAAATCCTAGTGATCCCCCAAATCAGGGGCTTTGGCCCAGGCCTTTCTTGAGCTCCAGACTCATTTATCCATCCGCCACCTGGACCTCTCCACCTGATGTCTCAGGCAAGGGACACCTGACTGGTCCAGTGCTGAACTCACCATTGCTCCTGCAGTCCCGTCTTGGCTGAGCTTGTCACCACGGACTCAGGCCTGTGAAGCACCCCCTTCCTGCCCTTATGTTCTAGAAATGGTGTGGAACCAAGCCTAGTCCATGGTAAGTCCTAAATATCTCGCCGCCCTACGGCTCCTCCTGTGTCCCACCACGTGCTCACTGGACACCTTTGGGCCTCCGCTTCCACATCTGTGAACGCAGGGCAGGCGCCTCCTAGGGTGGTTCTGAGGACTGAGCTTAGCACTCATGAAGCACCTAGAACAGGGCCCACCCAGAGCAGGGCTAAGTCAGCAACCGCTGTTCCTGGAGGGTCCCCACTGCCGGCGCCCCCTCGCTTGGCGCTGCCCCTGGCGGGAGGCTGCCCTCCTGTGGAGCCTTCTTGCTCAGACGTGCAGGTTTGCGTATCACTTCCTGCTTAAATGCCAGCTGCCCGGACAGCATCCAAAGCTCCCTCCCAGCCTCCGCCCTGTGTCCACACGCCGACCCGCGGGGCACACGCCTGGTCATTCTCTGGCGGCCTGTGCTTTGTGCCCCTGAGGCTCCTTCCGCCCAGATTCCACCCTGCAGCGGGTCTCCCACTGGCGGTGAGCCCTCAGGGTGCCGACGGAGCCCACGTGGGAGCCTCTCCTGGGCGGCCTGTCACGCACTGGATCTCGTTGACTCCCACGACCACCCTGTGAGGCAAGTCCTCTTTTCACCTCATGTTACCAGGAGGAAATGGAAGCTCGGGGATTCTCGAAATGAAACACCGGTCGTGGAGCTGGGATGAAGTCCAGGCGTGACCGTCCCAAGTCCCTGGGGTTCCATCGACTTTGCACAAACCCCTCATGTCATTTTAGAGGCAAAAACAGAGGTCTTCGTGAGGGGAAGGACATTTGGAGGCTGTGGCCACAGTTCCCTCAGAACAGAACAGAAGCGGTGGGTTTGTGATGTGCAGATGTAGCTAAGCTGGCACGTTTCCAGAATTAATGAATTTGGGTGGATCTCAAGAGAAAGTCCGAGTTGCAAGGGGATGTGAAGTGGCAGCCACATTTACACAGGGAGTTGGGTGTGCAGGTTGTTGCAGACCGGCTGGCTCACCCTACTGCAGGGAGAACACCCCTGCACCTCCTCCTTCAGCTTCTCCTGACCTGGGCTGGGCCTGAGGAGCTCCCCAGTGAATGGTGCTGTCCAGCGGGCCACAGCCCGGAAGGTGCAGGACGGGAGGCGGAGGGCAGCGGGGGTTGCAGACATCGCGGTGGATTCCAGCTCTTCCTCCTGGGCTCCCCCTTCAGGTCTGTCCTCCCTTCCCTGCTGACTCAGGCCCAGTGCCTGCAGCTGCTAAGCCTTACCCAGCCCCCGGGCACTGAAGGTCTCACCCCTCAGGGAACACTGGTGTGTCGCTCTGTGGTCCTGTTCCTGGTCTACCCCTAATGGGCATGGATAACAAGTTCAGTGGGTGTTGGAGTAAATGAATAAACCAAACATTTGAATAAATATTTTGGTTGCTTTAGGCTTTAAATTTCAGAAGAACTGAAACTAGGAGAACTCGTTTTGTTTTCAACCTTGCCTGAAGATAAATGAATGGGTATTACAATCCCAAAGGGCCCCAATGTTCACAGCTTTTTAAAGTGAAAACATGGCTCACCGTGCAGTGATTAAGTTGCAATCAATATAATTGACTTATGGTAAAGGAGTTGTGACTTTTTGTGTGGCTGTCTGTGCCTTATTGGAGGGTATTGGTAATTGCACACCCTCCTCCTTGGGAGACAGCGATGAGGGCCTGACGATGCCTACAGGAATAGGAGGAACTCCCTTCAGAACGTGTGCCTGTGGTAGCCCGTGGTGCTGGGCGACTGAGGAATGTGAAACGCAAGAAGGGCTGGCTGGGCAGCAACCGCTCCTATCAGCAAATCTAAACTAATATTATTAGGTCCAATAGAAAAGGAAAGCCAAAAAAACAGAAGCAGGCGCAGAAGTGGTCTGAAATTAATACCTGTGTAGTCAAGGGATTGCTCAAAGTGACAGAGAAATTCAAGGCTGAATCCCCTATCCTGCACATAAGTCTTATTTGAGCTCCCAACCATCAGACAACCAAGTGGAGCAAAGGGGGGTACCCTTAAGAGAATCTAGGTTTTGAACTCTTTCCGTTGAGTTACACTTTAGCTTGGGATTCCCTTTCTGCCTTGGCGGCCATGATGAATGAGGTGTCTGTCCCCAGGGCGGAGAGCAGGGGCCTGGACATCAGCCTGGTTTGCAAAGATATGGACTTTGGGATCAGACCTGTGGTAAATCCTGCCTCTGCTGCCAGATGTTTGATCTGGAGCAAGTTACTCCCCTTTCTGCAATGCAGTGTTCTCCTCCGTAAGTGGAGACTGACACAATAGTCTGCACAGGACTAGTACAGGCCAGGCTTATTCAGTTTTACTTTGCTTTCATTACGGTGGTTACATAACAGCACTTTCCATATTTCAAAACAAAATTATTTTGTTTACACCCACCTTTCATCTTTTTAATCTTCTTAGGAAGACCAAGTCTGGCTTTTCAAGGTCTCTTTATATGTTTCAGCCCTTTACGTAACTACAGGCCCTCAGTACAATATCCAAAACCTTCCTGAAAGAACATGGATGAAAAGGTGGTGATTATTCGTGCCAAATGTACAATGGTCTTTTGAATAAAACAGAAAAAAACAAGTAAAAGATATAAAAATCTTAATGTCCTTTAATATAATAGACTAGAAAGATCTGTAAGTCTGCTTTGAAACAACTGTCTTTTCATATTTAAAAAAATGCTAGTAATTTTTGTATTTCATTTTCCTTCACATCGTTACCCTCACTTTCAGGTCTTGTAAAATTTCCAGACTGCGCACTGGCTCGGAGCAGCCGTGTCTCACACACAGTCCACTTTGGCTAGTGACAGAGGCTTTGGAAAGCTCCCCAGCATGTGTGTGCCCCCAGAGCCCTCCAAGGATGCAAACCCCTGGGGGCTGGCAGTCAAGAGCAGTTGGACAAGGGCTGTGTGCCCCTGGCCTTGTCTCCAGGGGAGTCCTAACGTCTGGGCAGATGCCCGGCTTTAGCCCATAGCCCCGTCCAAGAACATTACGATCTCAAGCCCTGCTGGCTTCACTTTAGGACCTTAACCCCCAGAAGCCTTCCTGGCTGCAGGTGGGAAGGGCACAAAGTAGTTCCTGACACCCTAGAGCTTCCCTGCTCCACAGCCTTGAGGATGAAAGAGAAGAACAGGAGTTTGGCCTCAACCACTGTGGGTTTGTAGCCTATGTGGAGCCCATGCTGTCTGGGATCATTAAGCTGCTCAGAGCCTCAGTTCCCTCAAGTGTAAAATGGGAGTGACTCTGGCTTCATGAAGCATCGATGATGTGATGTGTGTATTTAGTGCTTGGCCGGCAGCGCTCGGTCAATGGCACGATGCTGACAGTGAAGCACACAGGACCGTGTGGGGCCGCGGGGCAGCCCGAACGCCCACTGACCAGCCGCCTGCGCCGCCTGGGGCTCTCCCCGTTGGGAGCGGTGACAAGAACACAGACACAGGACACGCAGAGGAATGAAAGCAACCACGGAGCATGTGCCACCTTTTTATTCAGTCAGTCTTTATTTTAAATGTGTGCTTTTGAAATAGCTTATTAAATATGACCTTTTCAAAATTCAATTCTCACAATATTTACAGTGAATTTTGTGCAAACATATTTTGACTGTGAGCTTCTTGCTCCCTCTTTCACGTTAATAATTTACAAATTTGTATTACAACAAAACCCCAGCCACTTCATTTATTGCCTCTTAAGACTCTAGTTTTGTTTGACGGGGACTAAACTAGGATAAAGGGGTTGCTAGCAAAGAGCTAATTCAAGCCCCGAGGAAATAAAATGTTTTATTATACTGATGCCTTGCTTTTCAACTGAAAACACATGTCCCATGATGTTGTCAGACAGTATTTAAGCAACTAGATAAATTACCAGTGGTTGTTGTGCCTTCGTGTTTTGTTTTGTTGTTGTTGTTTTTTAAATATTTACACTCATCTCTTTTAATCATATCAGCAAAACCAGAAAATCAAATTCTAAGAGACTCTGGGCTGTCTGGGAATGTTATAAAAGTAATCAGGCTTCAGTGACTAAAGAACGAAGGTCATCAGATGGGCTGCCGCTGACCCTCCCAGGCTGGCACTGGCCAGAGCTGCTACAAGCAGGCCCCGCAGGTCCACACCATCTGCCTCAGGGTTCCACGCTGGGCACAGAAGAACATGTACCTGTGCCCCAGCCAAGAGGGTGAAACCCTGCCAGATAATTCTTCAGACGTGAAACCTACGGAGGGCCCTGATCCTGGAGGGGAGCATTCCCTTTCTGGGTGGAGACACATCTGGCTGAAGAACACAGCACCCAATAGTGTAAGAAGTGAACTTTCCCACGGAAGGCAGTAGCTCATGATTTGGAAACAGAATTAGGAAAAAAATACAAGTTAATGATTGTTCCTTTAACTTCTTGTAAATATAGCTTTAAAATTCCATTTCACAGACTTGATGTCTGAAAACAAACCATGACAGTTTTTTTTTTTTGGTTCCATGTCTTTTAAAAAAGACACAAATTAACTCCTTAATTATCCTAGTATGCAAGAGAGTATTTGGGACCAACATTTTACAGGTTTTCAACCTTTTCACTGAAGACTTTGATGGGAAATTAGAGTGACAGCTTATGAGAAAATAAACTGAAAAAATTTTTTTGGTCATTTGACAGTTTTTCCATGCATTTAATCATTATTGCCCTCCCAAAGGCAACATTTCCTTGTTTGTAAGAGTGGTCTAAAGATCTGTGCAGTCCTCTGGATTCATGGTTTTGTGCGTGCTGGCATCCCAATGCAATGATTCCTACTCTAAAACACACTTTTACCACAAAACATTTTCCCCATAATAATAATTATGAATGAAATATCCCAAACATTCACAAATGCTAAAGGACTACAACTAGAGGTGTGGTTCTTAACCATCTGTTCCAAGTTCTCAAGTGACCAGGTCATACCACACGTGTCCTCTGTGCCCTGTGCCTCGCTAATCCATCCTGTTTGTACTTAGTTGGTTCTGTGCTATCCCCAGGGCGGGGTGCAGTGGGTGGGGGGTGCCAGGAGTTGGGCATGCTGAGGACGGAACGTGGGGCAGCGAGCAGAAAGGAGGGCTGAGCAGGACAGGCATTCTCTAGGAAGTCAGGCATTGCGAGTTACAGTCTAGACATAGGGAGGGGACAGGAATATGTGATGACTGAAAACCTTAATCTTATTTTCTCAGATCTTTCAGTGCCTAAGAAATGTGTTTGTCTAAGTGCCTATAGGTAACACAGTTTTGTGCCTTCTGCCACCATGGCCAGCTCTCCTGAGAACTGAATCCTCTTTGAGGACTCAGTGGACCCATCATTTGGGCTCCTCCTCGGTGGCTGCCAGTGACTGAGGGCTCAGGTCTGCAAGCCCACGACCCTGCTGTCTCTCATCAACAAAGGATTACAATTGCTTTTATCAATGCCTAATGTATAATGCTCTGATTTCACATAAATAATCACAGGCTTGATTAAAATGAATATATTATTCTAGGTTAATTTTTTTCATTCAAATGTTTATATTTCATCTACTCTGAACAATGGATTGAGAAAAAATAGGTATCTTAAAAGCCTTCCGAAGAATGATTACTTTTTGAAATGACACTTTTTGCACAAACTGAACAAATGAGATGGTGACTGTGGCAGGAAACAGGGTGAGACTTCAAGGGGCTGTTTTCTTCAAGTCTCGAATCTGTTTAATCAAGTAGTTCTTCTCATCTGTGAACTGCTCATCGTCCGTCCGTTCTTTTTGGAAGCCGCTCAGAAACTCAATAAGTTTGGGCTGATTTTTTAATAGAATCTCCACAATAGGCTGCGTTTTGTGAGGACTGGCCACAAACACCTGAAACACAAAGAAACAAATACAGAGAACAAGGAACGCACACCACGGACAACACGGTCGCACCAGAGCTTCACGCGGCACTTGTGTTAGGAAAATGTAGAGAGCCCGCATTATACTTCCTTTGAGGAAAATCAGTAATTCCCTTTTCATATACGTTTTCTATATACTACATAGAAATATATTTAATATATTTAAAATCGTAATAAATATATTGAATATATTCAATATAATATATTTAACATATTGAATATATTCATCTGGCTCAAAATTCAAAAAGGGCAAAGGTGAAAAGTCCCCCTCTCCTCCTCCCCCCCTGGAATGTTACTGTTTTTTTATATATGTGGAGTTTTAACATTTACAATTGCCCAGCCCCAACTCCCAAAGATTCCAACCCCGCAGAGCGGGGCGGGAGATCTGGCTTCTGTATTTTCATCAAGTTCCACAAAGATTCTTATGTGTACTCCTGGTTGAAACCAAGATCCTGGACTGATAACTCAGCTATACTAGAAAAGACAGCTACAACTATAACAATAGGACACAATTACTCAAAACTATCATATTGATGGCAGAATGTTTGGCAATGGATATATTTATAGTTAGATGCTACACATACAATTACATGACCAGAATACCCATAAAAGTACTGATTCTTGTGTAGCTCTCTGGTTTCACGTTCTGGGTTCCTCACTCTTCAAAAGGGCTGAGTATTTCACCACCGACCCCGCTGCCCACTGTCTCCACACCCTGTACCTCCCACAGTGCACAACTCTGCTCTGAACACACTAGGAAGGACTGGTCATGGGGACAGCAGGGGCTCCAAAGCAGCAAATGTGGGGAGGGAGAAAACGACACAAAGAAGCTCAGAACCTATGAGAAGGGAATAGAAGGCTGCAGAGGTTCACAGGTGGTGGAAATTACATTAGATTTCTGAATTTGGAACAGAAAGGGATCATGGTGTAGGTGACATGAGAGCTAGTCTATGAATCGGGTTTTCTATTTCTTCCTGAGTCAGTTTGGTAGTTTGTAAGTTCCTAGGAATTTGTTCATTTCATCTAGGTTATCTAATTTGATGTACAATTATTCACAGTATCCTCTTATAATGTTTTGTTGTTGTTTTTTTAAATTACTGTAAGGAGATTGAATAGGCAATCAAAAACTTCCCAACAAAGAAAAGCCTAGGACTAGATGACTTCACTGGTAAATTCTACAAACTTTTAAAGACTTAACACCAATCCATTTTAAAATCTTGAAGAGATTTTGAAAATGGAGCGAGAGCAAGAGAAGGGAACACTTCCTAACTCATTCCATGAGGCCAGCATTACCCTGATACCAAGCCAGACAAAGATATCATAAGAAAACTACACACCAATATCCTTTATGAATAAAGATGCAAAAATACAAGCAAACCGAGTCCTGCATCATACGTATTAAAAGGATTATATGCCATGGCCGTGTGGGATTTATTCCAGAAACACAGTTGGCTCACCAGGATAAAACCGATGTAACATACCACATGTACTGGGCTGAATTGTGTCCCCTCAAAAGATGAATATTCAAGTCCTAATCCTTGGTCACTACGAATGTGGCCTCATTTAGAAATAGGGGTGTAATCAAATTAAGATGAGGTCCTCCTGGGTTAGAGCAGGCCCTAATTCAATGACTAATATCCTTATATGACGAGGGAAATTTGGACACAGAGACACACAAGGATACACAGAGGAAAATGACATGTGAAGATGGATACAAAGATGGGAGTTATGAATCTATAAGCCAAGGAATGCCAAGGATTGCTGGCAACCAGCAGCAACTGGGAGTGAAGCATAGATCAGATTCTCCCTGAAAGCCTCCAGAAGGAACCAACACTGCTGACACCTTCATCTTGGACGTCTAGTCTCCAGAACTAAAAAAGTAACTTTGTTGTTTTAAGTCACTCAGTCCTGTGTTACGGCAGCCCTAGCAAACTAATACACCACATTAATACAATGAAAGCAAACCACATGGTCATTTCACTTGATGCAGAAAAAGTATTTGACAAAATCCAACACCTTTTCATGATTAAAGAAAAACAAAACACTCAACATGGGACAACTAGATATCCACATACAAAAGAATGAAGTTGGGCCCTTACCTTATACCACAAATAAAAATTAACTCAAAATTGATCAAAGACCTAAATATAAGAGCTAATACAACTTTTAGAGGAAAACGTAGGGGTACCGCTTCATGACCTTGGATTTGGCAATGTTTTTTAGCTATGACCAAAAGCAAGAGCAATAAAAGAAAAATACATAAACTGAACATCAAAGTTTAAAACTTGTGTGTATCACTACTGTGTGTATCACTAGCGCCTCTGGGATCATCAGAGACAGATTAAACAATGTGAGGTCTTGATCTGGAGTTCAGAATATATCAAACCCATTGACAAATCAATGGTGCTGTACTGTATATAGCTACTCAGTTGAACGAAAGACCACATTTTCCAGTTATTCTGCATAAGAGAGAGTTTACATATCACTGTAATAAGGGAGAGAGCAACTGCTGGTGGACACATAGTTAAAGGGTTGCTCAGAAATAATTCTGTCTGGATGAATTCCCAGGGAAGTAGCAGGGTGCCATTTCAGTACCAAGAGGTGAATGTAATTTGTACTTTAAATGCTGTAATCAAGAACAAATGACTCTTGGGGCTGGCCCGGTGGCTCAGTCGGTTAGAGCTCCATGCTCCTAACTCCGAAGGCTGCCGGTTCGATTCCCACATGGGCCAGTGGGCTCTCAACCACAAGGTTGCCAGTTCGATTCCTCGAGTCCCGCAAGGGATGGTGGGCAGTGCCCCCTGCAACTAAGATTGAACACGGCACCTTGAGCTGAGCTGCCGCTGAGCTCCCGGATGGCTCAGTTGGTTGGAGCGCATCCTCTCGACCACAAGGTTGCCGGTTCGACTCCCGCAAGGCATGGTGGTCTGTGCCCCCTGCAACTAGCAACGGCAACTGGACCTGGAGCTGAGCTGCGCCCTCCACAACTAAGATTGAAAGGACAACAACTTGACTTGGAAAAAAAAAGTCCTGGAAGGACACACTGTTCCCCAATAAAGTCCTGTTCCCCTTCCCCAATAAAATCTTTAAAAAAAAAAACAATTAAAAAAAAAAAGAACAAATGATTCTTGATGCTACAGATTAAACCATCCTGTTTTCTCGTCAAAATAATTAAGTGAAACTTTTGTGTATCAAAGCGTACTATCAAGAGAGTGAAAAGCCAGCACAGAGAATGGGAGAAAATATTTGCAAATGACATATATATATACATATATGTCTAGTATCCAGAATAAATAAAGAACTCTTACAACTCAACAACAAAACTACAAACAACCCTTTAACAAGGGCGCAAAGGACTTGAATAGACATTTCTCAAAGAAGATACACAAATGGCCAATAAGCACACGAAAAAATGCTCAACCTTAATCATTAGTGAAATGCAAATCAAAATCACGAGGTAACACTTCACACCCACTAGGCCAGCTACAATTTTAAAAAATGACAATAATAAGTGTCGGTGATGAAGGGGAAAATCGGAACCCTTAACATTGTTAGTGGGAATGTATAAAGGTGCAGCCTCTGTGTAAAACAAGTTTGGCAATACTTCCACAAGTTACACACTGAATTACCACAAAACGGAGCAATTCCATTCCTAGGTATATACAAAAAAATTGAAAACATTTGTTCAAACAAGAACTTGTACTGCAATTTCATAGCAGCACTATTCACAGTGGCCCAAAGTTCATCAACTGACGAATGGATAAACACCCTGCGATGTATCCAAATAATGAAATATTATGTTGCCATAAAAAGGAATGAAATACTACTCATGCTACAACATGGGTGAACCATGAAAACATTGATAATGAAAGAAACCAGACACAAAAGGCCATATATTTTTGTATAATTCTATTTACACAAAGTATCCAGAATAGGCAAATCTGAGGCTGAAAGCAGATTACTGGTTGCCAGGGGCTGAGGGTAAGGGAAAAAATGAGGAATAATCGCTTAATGGGCACAGGGGTTCCTTCTGGGGTGATGAAAATGTCCTAACTAGATCCTGGTGATGGTTGCATAACAATGTAAATATACTAAATATCACTGAATTGTACACTTCAAAATGGTGAATTTTGTTACATGAATTTGACGACAATAAACTAAAATTGTTACTTATATAAAAAAAGCACCCCAGGCTCATTTGCATTGTTACACAAAATGCACTGGCCTATTAGTATGTTAGGAAATCACATACTGGAGCCAAATGTGTGACTCCTCTCATCACCATTTGTTTACAAGGGAGTTGCTGTGAAATTTTAGCAAGAAACTGTCTGGCATTTTGTGGTAACTACATAAATAACTCATAACAGTCTTTCTTTCTTAAAAAAAAAGATGAAATGTATTGGACAAACTAAGATTCCCGGTTTCAATCTGACATAAATGTAAAATGTAGTAGAATTTGCAGACAGGCATCATTGGATCAACTCTACTGAATCCATCGACCTAAAAACTGTTCAATTTGTTTTCAAGGTTAATATTTTTCCTTATTTTTATTTTTTGTGGCTCTTGAACTCTGCTGCCTCTAAAGATAGTTGCTGATGAGAGGCAACCAAGCTAATATACCACATGACTTGGAGGGCACTGGTCAGGCTTGCGATGAACCATTTCATAAGGAATGTACTTCTAAACCAACGTCTGCGGAACCAAAGCTTTTTGAATATGATGTCCAATACAGAGAGTTCTTTGGTCCTTTCTCTGCTGAACCCATGTTTTTAAACGCTATTTTCAAACCACCTCCCAAACATGTTACACAAATGAAACTATTTGTGACTTTTCTTCTTAGAATGCAGTCTTATTGTCTGTATCCCTTAATTGACACATGTCTCAGAAATGTGATTTATGGAGAAGAGCAAATATCATGACCACAACTCAAACTAAGAATATTCTGCTCTCTATTTTAAGCCCGAGTGCTTTCAATGGAAGTTAGAAAGGGCATATCTTACTCACATATTCATTCACTTCACTGAAGCTCTATTTTGCCAAGAGGGCTGTGCACTAAATCCGGTGCTGGAGGGCTAGTCTGCTTTGCTCCCCTTACTGTCTGTGAGGCGTGCGTGCTGTGGAGCCTGGACTGCTTTGGACATGGATTTGAAATTGGGGCTCCTGTTATAGTTACACGGAAGTTACACAAAGCAAAATTTCATTCCATGCGGGTGTAAAATAAGACCTTTTTATTCTAAAGGCTCACCACCCCAAATGAATATGAATAGGAGTGACACAATATTTAGAATATTTTGACACTATTTAAAAGTAGTTGATGAAACATTAAGTTGATATAAACACTTTTTCACTGTACTGTTAACATTTTTAGGGAAATTACTATTAAATCTGCGCATAGCTGATTCCTAAGTTCACTTGGTCTCAATTGCTTTCTCCATCAATAGACAGGTTTGGTACATTGTGACTAGAACAGTTGGCCTGTTAAAAAAATGGGTCCTTAAGGAAGTGGGTAATTCATGGTTAGGTTCTCACCAAATTAATCTGTAATTCTCCATTCTTTTCAGTGAGACCACATGGAAATTATTCTCAATTGGGATGTTTCTTGTTCTGCATACTTTTTTTTTTTTTAGCTGAATTGTCAAGCTGGCCTTTGAATTTTGGAATAAACTAGGGCAGAGTTTACTGTTTTCAAGAAGCTGCTGCTAGGATCTGAGTGACAGAGTAATACATTTAGCACTGGTCATCCCCAAGTTCCAGAAGCTCTGAGAGGTGAGCCAAAAGGCACAGACCACCCTCACTCCCCACATGGTTTGGTGGGATGTGGCATTTGCCACTGAGGAGGTTAACAGGGAAGTGAAAGGGAGATCAGCTCATAGCTGATTCCTACATTCACACTGGGCACATCTCTGGGAGATCCAGGATGACAGAGAGAAACTCTCCTGAAACTAGTATCTTAGAACTAGACTTCAGGCTTTAATGCAAGTCATTTTGCAAGTGAAGAAATGGATTTGGATGGATTTGCCCAAAGTCAACTGCTGGCAATGAGCCAGAACAAAGACCCAGGTCTCCTGTTTCCTTCCAGCTCTTTCCCACCACGGAACCCTGCTCGTCCGTAGTAGGAAGCATGTGAAACGGCATCTCATTCCAGTCCTTGAACTTATCAGCAAGCTCATGAAAATGAGACCCCATTATCTGGCAAAGACATTTTTAGTAATGTGTTCCACATTTTCTGTACCTTGTTGAAGGTGCTTTGGGGAATAAACTATTAATAAAGAACTGTGAAAAAAACTAGGACTCAGCTGTTCCTTCTTCTAAATAACAAAATATTATTTTTGGCAAGTAAACAATTCAGTTCATACTTCAGTGGAAGGAACATAGTTGGGGTACAGGGCAGGACCAGTTTATATACACATACAAGTAAATAAGCGGTCAACTATTTTTAAATGTCCCTACTCTGTCCAATGATTAGATGATCCAAATTTGGATCTTCTCAGAGGACGGAAGTAGGTTATTTCTACTTTGCCACCCACTGAATCCTTCTATAATACTATATCTTTGCACAAAATTATATAAAGCTTGTGCTCATCTAGGATGAAATATTAAAATTACGTGGGAGCTGAATGACATGACACACAGCTTTCTATAATTTTTTCAGTCTAAAGGGTCTTGAGAGCATCTATCATTTTATACCATATAGACATTTTCCAGTCCTACAGGAGTCTTCTTTTTTCTCATCCAATTTGTGCTTATTTTTTGTGTGAAATAATTCTAACACAGAGAAGAGTACAGAAACAACAAATCAGACTTCATGTTCCCACCAACAGGTCTATCAAAATCTAACATTTTTGCCATATTTACCTTGAGATTTCTTAATAAAATAAAACATTACAGATATAATTAAAAGCTATTGGACACTTCCTGATACCAATCTCTCCCGAGGTGACTGCCGTCCTGAATTTGGTATTTATCATCCTCATGTAGGTTTTTAGACTATAACTGCACATACATACGAATCCACACATAGCGTTGTTTTTGGAGGGTTTCAAACATTAAATAAATATCATCGTTTTAATGTTTGTTTATCCCACTCAATGTTTCTGAGATTTATCCACACTGGTTCATATTACTCTACTAATTTTAACCCATTAATATATGCAATTCTATGACTATATCCCAATTTTTATTTCTCTGGTTTTCTTATGATGTCCATTTATTTTTTTTCCTCATTTTATTCCATTCTAAACAATGTTGCAATGAACATTTTTGTACGTGATTCTTTATGCACATGTACAAGCATGTCTCTAAGAAATTACCTATAATGCAGTTTCAGGGTTAAAAGGTATGCACACTTTCAACTCTTTACTTTGCTAAATTGTTTTCCAAAGTGGTTGTACCTATTTACAGTGTATGGAAGTTACCATAACCCTCCAATCTCACCAAAATTTGATATTGTCAGACTTAAACACTTTTGCCAATATGAAGAATGTGAAGTGATGTTTTAGCTCATTGATATTTTAGTGGCCACTTCCATGATTATAGTAAGATCAACATCTTCCCTATTTATTGGCCAGTCAAGGTTCCTCATCTGTAAATTACTGACTTGTATCCTTTGCCTATTTTTCCATTGAATTGTTTGTCTTTTTCCTGATGATTTGTAAGTTATATGTGTCACATTCTATCCTGTCTTTTCACTTTGCTTATGACGTCTTTTTTGAGCAGAAGTTTTAAATTTTAATGTGGTCAATGTATTAATATTTTCTGTTATGTTTTGATTTTTATTCTTCTTAAAGGAATTCTTCCCACTCCAACATCATAAAGACAGTCTCCTATTTTCGCTTCTAAAAGTTAAAAAAATTTGCTTTTCAGGTGTAGAACTTCATCTAGAATTTATTTCTGTGTGTAGTAGAGAATAGGGTTTTCTGTATGGATAATCCTTTACTTTAGAACCATTTATTGAATAGTTAACCATTTCTTCACGGATATATAATCCCTCCACTATCAAATATCAAATTTCACATTTGCAAAGGTTTATTTCTGGGCTCTCTACTCTGTTTTTGTTGTTCTATTTATCTATCTCTATGCCAATACAATAGTGCCTGAATTTATTACAAATCCATAATAACTTTTAATACCTGGGAGAGAGGATTCCCATACCTGTTTTTCTTCAAAATTGCCATAGATTATTCTAGGCCATTGCTCTGCCATACAAATCTTAGAATCAGCTTGTCAAATTCCAGGAAAAGTCCTGTTGGGATTTTTGAATGTAACTCAATGGAATTTATAAATTAATTTGGGATCTGAATTGCTCTAGTGGCTTTTTGGACAATAAAGAACTGGTGGCTGAAAGGTGGACTAAAATTTTTTCACCTCTCAAAGCAACAGTTATATACCTTATAAACTGCCACGTCTCTCTCCATGTACACACTTATACATTCAATGGCTAAATGTACATTAAAAAGACTAAAAACAGCCTGGAACCCTCTGAACCCTTAATTCTACTTTAGATATTTATCTCAAGAAAAGAATCCCAAACCTGTAAGAAATTAGCTTGATACATAAAATGCTCATTGCAATATTACTCACAGTAGGAAAAAATGGAAATAACCTAAATACAGGACACAGGAACATTTAAGTAAATGAGAGTAAATATACCCAATGATAAACTCTGATGCCAATAAAACTACTGACTCTAAAAATGACATATAACAACAATGAACGAGTGTTCAATTGTGGTATAGCAACAAGTGATACAATCAGGATATCAATTCTGTATACAATGTGAACACAGCTGTGGAAAAAAGCCTTCAAATATGTGCACAGGAAAATAAAATTTACCAAAATGTTTACAATAGTTTCTGAGGATGGGATTACAGATTAGATTTTTTTCACCTCCCCTACCTAAATATATATATATATATATATATATATGTCTAAAGTTTCTAGGAGGCAATTTTATTATTCTCCTATCAAAGAAAAAATATTAGAAAGAAAAAGCAGGTATCGTAGGGACTAGTTTTCTTTCACAGCAAGATGAATTTACAGAAGTATTTCTGTATAAGTAACAACAATGAGTAGTATCTAAGTGCTTCCTTCAGTTCTTCATTTAAGGTTCAAAGAAACACTCAGGCAGAAAGCAAAGCATTCAAATTCTGACACTCAGGGTTTGGGTTCTAGTTCAATCACTGATTATTTTCATAACTTTTGGGAAACAATATCCACTTATTTTCTCAGTGAAAAAAATGAAAATATTTAGAGATATGGATTAGTTAGCAAGCCCTTTCGAAATAAATGGGCATTCATTAAAAAAAAAAACAAAAAAAAAAACCTCTAAAATTTCATCTAAGTCATGCAAAACAAAAAGACTGCCTATCGAATTTTCTTCTCAAATATAAAGGAGAGTAGAAAGTAGGGAGTTTGCCATCTGACACTAGAAAACACGTGCCCACTTTATTTCTGCAGCTCACACGTTACCTTAAAGACATGAAAGGCTTCAAACTGAATGTTGGGACTTTTATCTCGAAGGAGGTTCATCATCAGTTTGAGGTTCTCTGGCTTGCTGATGTACTTCGTCATGATCGCAAAGTTATGTCGGTCCAGGATCAGTTCCCCCAGCAGCTAAAAAAAAACAACCCACAAAAATCAAAGCTATAATCTGTCTGGGAGCCATCTTCTCACTGAAAACCAAAATATAAATGTGAGTTAGGAATGGTGACATAAAGAAAATGGAGAGTCCTTAACTGTATCTTAAAGCATAAGCATGAAAACAGTAGCTATTATTATTTTAAGCTTTCCACACAGTTTTGCTAAAGCCCATGCTTAATGCATTTCTGAATCTTTTTATTTTGCAGCTTAAAATGCTCTCTTGGGGCAGCCAGATGGCTCAGTTTGTTAGAGCACGAGCTCTCGACAACAAGGTTGCCGGTTCAATTCCCGCATGGGATGGTGGGCTGTAACCCTCGCAACTAAGATTGAAAACAGTGACTGGACTTAGAGCTGAGCTGCGCCCTCCACAACCAGATTGAAGGACAATGACTTGGAGCTGTTGGGCCCTGGAGAAACACACTGTTCCCCATTAAAAAAAAAAAAGCTCTTTCCTACAGCTCTCATCATGAGCTAGACAGAAATGAATTTATTATTTTCATCATTTACTTTACTTGCTTCCCAGCAATGCATTGCTCCTTAGGTAATGAGATAGAATAAAAACGACAACATTGACTCTACAATTATACTTCCCTTACCCAAATAAATGTACTCTAGTAGCTTACTGGAAAAAAAGAAAAAGGTTATGTTAAGTGACTCTTATCTTTCCCCTAATTTTTATTACAAAAACTGATATATAGCCAGAAAAAGAAATCACTGACCCCCAAATCCATATGAAGTTTAACATGTTCACCGAGTTTTTATAAAAAAGTAAAGCAAAATACTTTCTGGTGACAAATTAATAATAGTTCCCCAAATGCAGCATTAGTCCATGTTATGAACTGAATGTTTGTGTCTCCCCAAATCCGTATGTTGAAATCCTAGCCTCCAGTGTGATGGTATTAGGAGGTGGGGTTTTGGGGAGGTTAGGATGTGAGGGTGGAGCCCTCATGAATGGGATTGGTCCTCTTACAAAAGAGATTCCAGAAAGCTCTCACTGCTGATACCTTGATCTTGGACTTCCCAGTCTCCAAACTACGAGAAATAAACATTTGTTGTTTAAGCCACCCAGCGTATGGTATTTTTGTTATAGCAGCCAGAACAGACTAAGACACTTCAACACAAAATAAAATTATCAAAAGTGAGAATGGTTGAAGACCCTCTAGCAGCACAGCCGAACGTACTGTTGCTCTACCTCAGAAACTTTTATTCTTACTGCAGTGGTAGCAATTCCTAAAGCTTCAACAACCAGGTGGCTGAAATGTATCTTTAACATAATTTTATATGTGATATACTTATTTTCCAATTCTCTTATTTACTGAAATTTTTCTGGATGCCCCAGGATAGTAACACATTATACAGATGGTTACAGAAATTCTGGATGGGATACAAAGCACATGAAACTGAGGGCTAGCTGTGTATCACAAGAGTCTGGTAACAGAACCCTAGAGGGAGGGTGTGTGTGTGTGTGTGTGTGTGTGTGTGTGTGTGTGTGTGTATCTGTCAGTAAACAACAACCTTGCCTGTGATGCATCTTTTGTCTATTTAACAAATCACAAGTACACCCTTAAAGGTATTTTAGTGCACAAAAATAATGTTTGTTAAACATAAAAAAATGATGACCACTGTTGGATATTAGCTGGTTACCAGTCAGTCTCACACATACGGAATAGCAATCATGTAAACTGTTGCTCTTCGTCTTCCTTTGTCTCTCTGCAGCACCTAAAGCTAACTGAATACCCTTCTGGAAACTTTCTTTGCTCTTGGTTTCAAGGCCACTGCAGTCTTTGGGTTTCTGATCTCCTGCAGCTTGTTCCTTCGCTGCCTCTGTTTCTGCTTCCCCTTCCTTCTGCACTACATACGAGTATGTAGAAATTTTCCAAGTTGTATATTTGAATCTTATTTCCCAACAGTCTCACCTATGCCCATGGCTTCAAATCCAACATCTGGGAAGATGTCTCTCAAATCTACATTTCTAGTCTCAACTTCTTTCCTAAACTCCACACCCACATTTCTAACTGCCCGCCAGGCTGCCCCAGCCAAACACTTGTGCTAGCCTGTTACACTCAACGTCTCTCTAACCAGGTCCCTCTTTTCTCTTTGTTCATGACATGACACTCTGCCAGTATCTTAGGGCAGAGAGCGGCAGTCTTCCTCAGCTCCTATCTGTCCCTTGCTCCTCACTTCAAGGCTACATCGCAGAACCGCCAATTTTCTGTTTTTAAAGGTCTCACACATCTTTCATTCCATTTTATCGCCAGTACCCGCATTCGGATCCTCCCTGCCTTTCATCTCGATGACGGCCACAGCACACAAGTGGTCTCCGCTGCAGTCTTCCCCCAACCCAGTCCACTCTGCACATCACGTCAAATGAATCCTCCTGAAGTTCAGCCCTATTCGTGTTACTGCTTCCACTTATAAGGGGAATGAACAAACACAGACACGTGTCGATTCCTGGGATGGCACGCAAAGCCCTCTGTGACGGAGTCGCTCCTGCTGCTTCCTTCCCTCGGCTCCGGCCCTCAGTCGTCCTCATTTTCTGGGCTCTGTGGCTTTACTTCCTTCCTTCAATCTCCCTTCCACTGCCCAGCTTTACTTAGATATAATTGACAAAACTGTATATACTTAACGCATACATCATGATGATCTGATATGTGATACACTGTGAAATATTTATCACAAGCATGTTAATTAACACATCCATCACCTCAGTTACCCACCCCCTTTTTTTATGGTCTGTGGTGAGAATGGTTAAGATCTACTCTCAGCAACTTTCAAGTTTACAATACAGTATTATTAACTATAGTCATTATGCTGTACATTCGATTCCCCAACCCTGATTTATCTTATAGCTGAAAGTCTGTACCCACTGACCAATGTCTCCCCGTTTCCCCTGCCCCTCAGCCAATGGTAACCACCAGTCCACCTTCTGTTTCTGAGAGTTCGACTTTTCTCCCAAGCTGAATCTCCTCTACAGCCTCTGTGCAGTTTCCTCCCAGCTGTACTCACATTGCTTGCAGTACGGAGTTACGACTGAGACTCTTTAGAATGTAAGCTCCATAGGCCGTGTATCAATTCTTGTTTGCAACCTTTACAGCCTAACTGTGCTATGTGTGTGGACACTGCTGAGGAAGTGAAGTCCTACCAACACAGAATTCTCTCCACAAAACGTGGAAAGAAAGCAGTTTTATTACTGAATAAGCATATCCACTGCACAACACTGTAGGTAATCTACGAAAAAGACATTACAAAGACATAAAATTCTACCGTATTTAGACAGCCAAGGAGATACAACCCATTACATACATATATCCTTAAGACAAAAGGTAATCTGCGCCTGTAAGAGGACCCGGCAGGCCATTTGCTGTGTACCTTTTCACAGTTCTCCCTAAATTCTCCTGGCCATTGAGGTAGCCCTTTGTTTTAGCTAATTGCCTTTATCCAACAAATAGAGGATAAGGAAACTTCTTATCCCTCTCACAAGCAAATGGTTATAGTTTGGAGAGATGCACCAAGGTTAAACTCCCCTGGAGAGGGAGTTTAGATGTGCTGCCTTCCCAGATATTTACATTTCAGTGGGATGGCTCCCAGACTCTCTCAAGAAACAAACAAATATAAAAACACTTCTGGTGTGTAAAGTTGATAAGGGACTTCTTCTATATATAGTTATAAAAATACATATGTAGAAGTATATAAAATATACCCACCTAAGATATATATATATGTATATATATCTATCTTTTTATAAGGTTATTTATATCTATATAGATATAGTTTATATATAGATATATATCTAAATATATATATGAAAATACATAAAATCAAATACAATGTATTCCCTGTATTATAAACACATATATATCATATACACATACATATATCCAAAGATCTTTCAGCAGTAAAGAAATTCCATTAAAAAAATTTACCCTTATAATTTGCATACACACAGTCAATAGACATTCGCTGACATGGCATTTATGAGTTAAATTCAGATTAAGTCACTTCAATTTTTATTACATGGGGATGTCTACATATAAATTCTATCCAACCCATCCTTTGCTAATGCAATTTCACTACTTTTCTGAAACAATCAATTGTGTTAAATCATTTGGCCAACAACACTGAATCTTTAGGTATTAAATGTTAATCTATTTTAATTAATACTGACAATGACAACATGATGCATTTCATTACAATGCAAAGCATTCTAAAGCGATACTATATTAAGTAAATGGGGAAAAATTGTGTTTTTACTTCTTTTAATTTTATTTATAGGTTTCATACTACACAGTAAAACTATGCACAACAAGTAGAATAAGTTTTTTAAAACTTAGGGTTTTAATGAAACTGACCAGAACCTTCCCTTACCCCCCCAAAAAATTCCACCAAGCTTCTTTTAAATTATAATCTTTCTTGCTAGTAATTAAATGTCAGGCCTCTGAAGAAGATAAGAAATAAATTCCTAAGCTCTGTCATATGAGGGAAAAGAATTTCTCTGTTAAATATTTTTTACTGATGCTAGAAATCTGAGCACCCCAAAATAGCTCAGGAGAATTTAGAGTATGATTAAACAACAGGTACCAGCTACTTTGGAATCAAAACAGCCCGGCGTGAGGAAGGGAAGCGCCCCCACCTTAAAGCTGACCCCGTCTGGGAGCGCGGTCTCGGATGGCAGGACGCAAGGCAATTCTCCCACAGATGAGGTGCCCTGGTCCTCGGTGTGTCCCTTGCCTCACCTGGCACCAGGGCCTCCGGACACCTGACCTCTGATCATCCACACATTCTCACTGCTTTTACGGTAAAATACAGAGTGTGGCAGGGGGACCATTTGTCTTGCTGCCGCAGAGAGCTTTCTGCAAGTAAGTTCCCGGCCACAACTCACCAGCCGGACTTTGGCCATTGGCCCCTTGGGCACTGGGGGCTGGTTTGGATACACTGTCCTTTCACAAAACACCTATTTTAAAACAGTTTACTTACTTACAGGATACTGTAAGTACATGTACTGTTGTAATAATTTAATCTCTCTTGTTACCTAAAATTACGAAACATCTATGTATAAAATATTACAGAATCCGGAGTTATGAACAAGGTCATGTTAAAATAGGACAGACTGCTACCTTAGATCTAATTTCCAAAGGGAAGAACCAACAGCACACTAGCATTGCTCGTCAAAACAATGTTTTTCTACTGAAGAAAAGAATAAATTATATTTAACGAGCTCTGTCCTTGAATAGAGTTATACTAGACAGATCCTCCCAGCAATGTCTCTGTCTATAATCTAGCATTCAAAGAAGCCACTCTTCCATAACCGTTTTCACATTTTCTGCGTTCTCAGATATGTTTTATCTGCCTTTCACTAGTTTTTTTTCACTGTCTCACCAGTGCTGGGTGTTACCATCTTGTAAATCAAATATGTGCGACACACTCAACTGTAAAAGATTTCAGGTAGGGAGAGCAACCAATGGAGGAATCCTGAGTGGATTAAGAAAGACTAAGAAAGGGGCCTTATGAATGAGCTGAGGCATCTGAAACTAAGCAGCACACATAATCAGTTTGCAGAAGGAGTTCAGAGGAGAGTTCTGATGCCAGATACAAACTCGGTTCTCCTTGCCCGTGTCACTGGGAACAGAGGTCTCTAGCTGGAGAACCATGTGAAAAGGGAGGTAGAGTAATGGAGCTGGGTGCCAGCAAACAGCAGTTGGAATCCCTCTCACTCCCCTTTGCTACCCACCCAATTCGTATGACATACTGTACTGATCACACATCCACTGGACTAACAGGCTTCTATTTTTAAATGCAAATGCATCCTGGTGGGAAAAATTCTAATTTATACCCTAGTCCCAATTATTTATTTGAAGTTGATTAACACCTTCCAGAGACAGAACTCTGGGGATGTTGAGGAATATTTATTTATAAAATTTCTTTTTATTTTATTTAACAAACATACTGATTTCGTATGAGCTAGGCTCTGGTCTAACCATTTTACAAATATTAACGAGGGAACAGAACAAGGTGGGTCTGAAGACAGCCTGACCAGAGAATGAGGCAATAGGCACATGCGTAAGTGGGGATGGTAGGACAGTAGGAAAGAAAAAGCAGGAAGAAGGCCCAGCAGGGAGATGTTTGAATAAAAACCTGTCAGCTTTATAACTCTGCCTAAGGCCCTACACAACTAGAGACAGTTGATCACAGATTTCGTATGAGCTAGGCTCTGGTCTAACCATTTTACAAATATTAACGAGGGAACAGAACAAGGTGGGTCTGAAGACAGCCTGACCAGAGAATGAGGCAATAGGCACATGCGTAAGTGGGGATGGTAGGACAGTAGGAAAGAAAAAGCAGGAAGAAGGCCCAGCAGGGAGATGTTTGAATAAAAACCTGTCAGCTTTATAACTCTGCCTAAGGCCCTACACAACTAGAGACAGTTGATCACAGAAAACCTTGTCCCAAGTTCTTGTCATTGCTGGAAGTGGTACAGGGATGAATTCTAAAGTCCAAGATGCTTATCTTTTTTTATCCCAGTTTAGTGGTCACCTTAGTTCCTAATAATGTCTCTACTTTGGTCCATATCTGACATTCCCACTAAAAAGAGGAAGGAGTTGGAAAACTCATGAGCAAATTCCTCTATTCTGGCCCTTCAGAGCACTGTCAGCTCCGTTTACTGTTTCAATTTTCATTTCCTTCCCAGGGCAACTATCTCTTATAATGTGGACAAGCCCTGTTTTGGCTGCCCTTGAGGAGCCCTTCGCAAATAAGAAATTCCATTCTTTAGGTGCATGGCTGTGGCAATAGGATGTATCCTCATCTCCAGCTGCTTTTAACAAGCTTTCTGGACACGATAGCACTGCCTTTGTCTGGAACTCTGGGTCATCACTCCGAGCTCCAGCAATGAGAAACACCTGTGGTATTTTTTCCTACATGGATCACCTTGTATGGGTTTCCACACAAAGGGAAACTCAATAAAGAGCGCTGATTGACTGGCTGAAAATAGCACACTGACCTCTTTATCAAAGGGTAAAGCTGGAGCAGGGAGGGCACAAATACAGGGAAAGAGGGTCATGGCCAGTGCAAAATCACAGGTAAAATGAATTTACAAAAATGCAGTACAAATAGATTTAATTTATTGCTTTAGCTTAAAACTGTGTCCAATATTTAGAAACAAATGCATTGTTCTATGAATGTCATCAAGGCAACATGTAAAAATAAGATGAGTGATCTATCTAATAAGCTCAAACATCATACACATTGCTTGGCCAAAAAGAGCCAATTATTATCTGCCCAAAAGATTCTTTTGACTATCTGGGTAGGATCTGAAGGGGAGAGATGCAGCTGTAGCCAACGTCCCACTCCCCCAGGAGCTGTCCCTCCTCTTGTTGGCCAAATGGCTGCTTCCAGGCACCGTTGCACTGAGGGAGGGAAGGTCCCTTACAGACAGATGTGCCCTTTCCCTGCTGGGCTTCCAGTCTGATGAGAGAGCGGTATTTTCACAGGCGTTTCATGGGAGATATAATCTAAAATTGCCAATGCTGTTTGGTTACACACACACACACACACACACACACACACACACACAAACACACACCCTTTCTGTGCACTTAGCATGCACTTATTATTTACATTGTTATTTCTAAAAAGTATTCGAGGCAGGACATTTACATTGTTTTGCTACAAAGTATAGTCATAACAAAACATTTTTTAAGTTACAGAAAAAAGGATACTTAAAATTTTCGGTACTTACTTGTTTACAAAGAGACCAATCATTTATTAACAAGATATCAACTTACGGAGACTTGAACGTAAATTTGCTATTACCTTTAAAGATTGTCTCTTAGTCACATAATTCTCAGACTGAAGCAATTTCTCATAGTCTTCAAAAATCTAATAGAAAGAAAATAAATATTAGACGGTAAAACCAGCTGTGATTTCTCTGTGTTAGATTTGCTTGCTCTCTTGCTTCAGAAGTCAACCCCGACACTGGCGCGCTTTCCAGCTGCTATGCGCCCCCTCTCTGCGCTTAACCCTCGGCTGAGCCACCGTCCCCAGGGAGGCTTCCCCTTTTACTGTGGTCATTCATACACAGACACTGGGGGACATCAATGACGCAAGTGACATGCTTCTCCACTTTATTTTAGTTCTGCAAATTAGAAATAGAGCAGAAAAATGGAGTAATTGAGTACTCACAACAAATCATTTTGAGTAAAACATTTTAAAGAAATCTGTTTATGTAGCCTGGTTGGTTGCTATTAACCTATGAATAATTTGAGAAAAGATTAAGTACATTTCACCTGGCAACTCATAAAGAATCAAACTGTCAAATTCATAGCATGAACAGGTAGAGGAAGAGGGCTCCTTTTGCTGCACGACGGCCATCCGAATCCCAGCTGGCCCCTCTGGAGCACTTCTCCTCTCCCCAGAAGCTGGGGGCCACTGGTGCTTGGGGCCCCTATTTTCTAACGTGTCATCCATCACTTAGGTCCTTCAGTACAACTCAGAGTGCCAGCGGCTGGGGAAGCTCAGCGTCAACCCGCCACCACGCATGGACACTCTCAGAGGTCAGGAAGGTGGAAGGAGCAGGCCCAGCACAGAACCAAAAGCTACATGCTCCGGGGCTGAGGAGGGTGGGAAATAGCCATCGCTTCTAGAGGGCCAAGTGCCAGGTCTGTGTGCCCGGGTGCGACGAGGCCGAGCGGTGCACACGGATGACAGTCACCCATAGAGAACTGAGAAAGTGACAAGTGAAAACAGAAACGTGTAGCTCCCATTAAAGTCACAATAGCCATGCTCTTCTCATTGAAGGACATACTATTTATTCTAATTGCCGTGAAATACAAGGAGGATCTTATTTATAGGTCCCTAAATTTATCAGACGAACTTTGTGGTAAGTTTTAGTGGTAACTATAAAATGCAAATACATGCATAAGGTATGATTTGACTTCCCCAGCTGCCAGTTTCATTACTGTAGAGTCATATATCATGTGCTCCAGTTTCATGGTTTATTGGTAAAGTATAGGAAACTCCAGAAGTACGAAATGTTTGAGGGAGTATGAGTTCTCAGAGCTAGTGTTCAGGTCAGTGCGGCTGGCTCAGTGTGTGTGAAACCACTAAACCACACAAGCAGTGACAACAGATACAAAGACACATTTAGATAAACAAGGGATCAAAGAGAATGAGGACATGGTCTCTCAAACTGCTGTGTGCTATCCCTGATGCCAAAGCATTATTATTGCACGATAAACTTACCTCACTCATTCTACAGAAAAGATTAGCGGATGATACCACATCTTAGCCTTCTTTTATTTTCAGTTATTATACATGTAACATCTACTGAGTCTTTCTTGAACATTCCATCTAACATCTATAGTTACTGAACAACCAAACTATAATAACAGTTCATTTCCTAGATTCAAAAATATGCATTTTATTTTAGTCTTAAAGCTTTTGGATGCCTCTCTGGAAATAAGCATTATTCTCCCTTCATGTTTTACACTTAGATCAAAGTACTCCAAGTGATCGGACGAATAATTTCTTGGTAATTTTAGGATATGAAAATTACTTTGATTTTCATGATTATATTGCGAATTCTTAATGTTAAAAGGAGACTAGCAAACAATTTATGAATAAAATAGACATAGCTTAATTTCTGTGATTTGGGTGTGACTGTTAGGTAGGATATTCCATCCGTTTCCCTTTATCTTTTTGGTGGCTAACTAGAAATGTTTAGATTACAGAGTGGCTTGCATTATATTTCAACTGAACAACACTGGTCTAGAACATCTGAACCAACAATGGAACAAATACCTGTAAAGTTTTGCTTGTAGTTTTTTGCTACATTCTACTTTAACATGCTGTTTCTACTGCTATATATTTAGCAAGAGCATAGCTGCTCTTGGATGGATCTGTTCGTTCAATATTCACTGAACACAACCAAATGCATGGCATTGAGTTAGGTATTAAGAATACAAACAATAATGATAAAAATTAATAGGGAGAACTTACCACGATATTATCCTAAAAACTTTAAATCTTGTCAAATTCCTACTACAACCCAAAGAGGTAGGTATTATTAGGCTGGTGCAAAGATAATTGCGGTTTTTGCAATGATTTTTAACCTTTTAAACCGCAATTACTTTTGCACCAACCTAATAATATCTTTATTTTGCAGTAGATACTGTAAGTTGCCCAGGGTCACACAAGTAGTAAGAGGCAGAGCTGGGTATTGAAGCCAAACAAGCAGACTCTAAAGTCTGTGCTGTACTCTGAACCCCTGTGTTCCACAGAGAAGGTTCCTGCCTCTTAGGGGGAACTCAGGCACCAGCCAGGAAGATACAGACACAACACAGTCACACAATGTGAAAAATGAGAGCTAAAGGGGTAGGGAGGGAGTGTGTGTGTGTGTATGTGTGTGTGTGTAGGGGTGTGTAGGGGTGCGATTACGGAAATCTTCCTATAAGACTCACATTTCAGCAGAATCTCAAAAGGATGAGCTGGATTCACCACTAGAGAAGGGAGTTGGAAGAAAGTAGTATTTTGGTATTTCTACTGGAAAGTAAAACTAATTATCGACCAGGGAAAATGATTTACTTTAGTAAGGGTGGGGTGTTCTTCCATTTGGAAAAGCCACCTACTGCCTCTGCAGGACAGCGTGGATGCTCTTACGACCAGAGTGAGCAGGTGCTCGTTGCTTCTTGGAGCGCCAGAGCACAACAGGAAGAGATGTGCAAAACGAGAAAACCCCATCTCCTGCCATCCTCAATTTTCCATCAAGTTTCCTGATGAACTGGCTTCCAGATAGTGGACAAACTGGGTATATGAGTGGTTTCTATTGTGGGTCATAAATGGGAGGAAGTGCTTATAGATCTAAGAGGGAGGGAGGAAGAGAAAGACAGAATGAGGTAAAGACTTAAAAATAACTTTTACTTACAATGTCATAATTCTGTTCTAAGAAGTCTGCTACCAACACTTTATGTCTGGTTAGTAAATCCTAGGGAAAGAACAGTCAAGTGAAACAATATTATTATAGCTAATAAATTTTACAAATTTGTCTTTTCCTTCTAAGATTTAATAAGTCTATTAATTTGAAACAGAAACGTTTCAGAAGAAAATTTTTGTTTACATCACAAAATTATTTCCATTCTTAGCTTAAGATGTGAAATATAAGTTTGTTTCATGTTCAAAACAACAGTTTTTATTTTAAATTCATATTATTGTTAGATTATAGAAATAATTTCATTACTGAAACAAATGGCATTTTAGAGATGAATTTACAGTATATTTCTTCAAACCATAACTCTACATTGTGCATATGATATAATACTCAAATAAAGTTTACGATGATCTTTAAAAGTGTCACTAATAGCTAATCATTTTTACAAAAAGAATTCTGAATGAACTAAAACCATATCTCACAAGTCAACAGATTTTCAAGGATTTTAACCTTTAAGTGTGTGTTTTTCTTTCTTAACAAGAATGACATTTAACAGGGCCGTCTCTGTATCGTCCTGCTCCAGGGTTAATGGGCTGTGAGGTGTTGTGCAGTTACTGAGTAGCACAATGCACCCTTTCAAAGTCAAAGACAAGCAGCCTGATCTTATTACAGACATAACTCTCAGAAAACTGGACAAAAGCATAAAGGAACGTTTGACTTTCTTCAAATCACACCTAAATCATATCCTTATTTCACCTTAATGTTGAAAGAAAACAAGCCTTACCTAATCCCTTTTATATGCTTAGAGACTAAATACCCTATCTAGATATTGTGCAGAATTTAATTAAAAACATAACAAGAATTTTAAAGTTTTCCAAAATAAATTCTTATATGTTAATACACATTTAATTAAAACTTCCTAAAAGCATATAGAAGACACACACATAACCTCACAGAGAAGGCAGCAACAATGGTAAAACCTACCTATTTCTGTTTTAATAAGTAAAATATGTAAAGCATTTTGCACTATAATTTTCAAGTTCAGAAACAATGAGACTGGCTATTAATTTCATTTCATATTACTTATCGCCACAACTTGATTGGCCTTTGGGCCTATCAGTGGAAATGTGGGACTTTTTTTCCAGTAGGACATTCAGTACTGTTCTGGAACTGGAATTTTAAAATGGGAATACCCTCTATAGGAGTTCATTCCTGGCCTGTCTGAAGTCAAAATTCAAACTATTCCTCTCTCAGGGGACCCCTGAGAGAGTAAGGTCACTCCACAGAATCCTTTGGGGACCCTAATCTTTTTCTAGGTGGATATTTGGGATACCAGTTTTCAGACACTCCCTGCCCTAAGCTCCTCACCAGTATCAGTGATTTTCTGAATGACCCCAGGTCAGAAAGAGGCTGTCTCCCTGGGCTGTGGCAGACACTGTGCGTTGCCGCACCCGTGGGAGTTTCCACTTGCTACCAGTTCTCAGCCGAAGTGTGAGGCCCACGCTCCCTCTGCCAGAGCAATGCAAAGAGCACTGTGCCAGGGAGTGCAGCCTGGGAAGGCTTTCCATTCACACTCATGTTACACCAAAGAAAGAGGAGTCAGGAGGGAGTTCTGCGTGTAGCAGCTCCTTCAAATTCCAAAAACCTTGAAATAACTTAAAAAATTCAATAATAGAAAAATATAATATGGTATGGTAGAATTCCTCCAGCACGTGTATACGATAGATACAGTCAATAAATGATTCAACATTGAATGAAACGATCTTATTCAAGGACCTGCTATACATACACACATGCAGATACACACATAATACACAGACAAATACAGAGGGTGCCAAAATAAATGCATACACATTTTAAGAAACGTAAACTGTATTAAAATTGTAATACTCAATATATACTGATAACACAAGATGAATACAAGTCACGTTTGACTTCTAGTTACAAGAGGTGCTCAAAGTGGTTACCATCAGTGTCCAGACACTTCTGATTACGGCGAACTACTGCTTGAGCAACGCTGACCAAAGTGTCCACTTGTGTACATTTTTTTGGCACCCCCAGAACAACTGCAGCATTATTATAGAGCATATAACTGAGTGGGAAAAAACTACCTAGAATTTTACCCAAAAAGGACAAAGCAGAAAAATGCAAAGAAAAATAAAGGTCAAATTTTAAAGAATTTAAAATTTAAAAAATTATTTGAAATAGTATATACTCTTTCATCCCACCTCCCACAATTCTGTTTTGAAAGGACTAAGTTTTGCATAGTCTAAGTATTATGCTTTAAAAAATCTGATATTGATATTTTAGTGAGTTGTGCACAGCTGGGGAGAAACGGGGTGGAGTGGATCGAGTACTTTACACACGTTACATCTAATCTCCACAACAACTCCACAAGCAGGAATTATTTTCTTCATCTCACAGATGAGGAAAATGAAACTCAAAGGTTAACTAACTTGCTCAAGGACATACAGCTAGTCAGGTGGGAGAGAGATGGAATTCAAACCACCTCTAGCATGTTGATTCTTGGAGGAGGGATGAAAGATATTGTGGTTGGAAGAATCTTCTTGGGGAAAGGACAATTTGTAGACAATGCCATGACAAAAACATAAATTAACAATGTTAAAACATTAATGACTAAGCTGGGCAACAGTCATCTTGGAGCTTAAAACAAAGTTTCATCTAAGACGTTAAAAAGAAAAGCCCAAACCAATATAAAATCAAACCAAAAAAAGAACAAACAAAACCTCTTGAAACCAGCTACTTTAAAAAAAATAGTAACTTAAGGTCATCATTACATTATACTAGCCATAGCATTTTGGAAAAATATAGAAAACTGGCATTTCCAATATTGTTAGCATACTAGAAAACTTCTCTGGTTATTGCGATTTTTCAAGGATGTAAGTTCAATGGAAAGTATGCTGAAATACAAATCCAAACATTAGAATTTATATTTGTGATTCACCATGGTGCTAAAAATTAAATTGGGCTGAACATATGATAGCAAGACATTACCAAGTATAGTTTAATCTATTTAACGTTGGAAAATTTTGGGGGAAAATTTCAAAAACACACATTAATCTGTACTTGCTTTTCTTTCCATTAAAATGTGTTCTATGTTTATAATTATTAGTCAAGTCTTACTTAAGGTTTTTTTTTTAGAACTAACTTGTTTCCCTGACAGCAAAGAGTCATCAAATAGAAAAAGGGGGGAAAATGGGACTATAGTATCTATTAATAGAAAACATCTCCTTAGTAGTTTAGGCACAGACATTTTGCTAGAAAGAAAGGGAATCGTCCTTTGTGTTAAATGTCCTTCTTCATATCTGATGCACTACGGTGTCTCTCACCATGGGCTCTAGATATACTCTTTTGGGGGGGTTCATCTGTAGCCACTGCACAAGTTTTGTTTTGCCCGGTGAAATGGTGCCCTTGAAATGGAAAAGGCTCCTGGGTTTCACAGCACGCTGAGCACACGTCCTGTCTGCTGCACCCTCCCCGCCCACCCAGCCACCAGCCAACTCTCTTTAGAGTCTGGCCCCGGTCCTTTGCTCCCTTTCTTTTCCTTCCTTCCCCTCCCTCTTTGCTGTTCTTCTTCCCTTCTTTACATCTTTGTTTTCTTCATGCTCCCTAACTCCCCCTTCTCTCTCTTTCCCTCCCCTTTCCCACCTATCCCAGACTTCCAGACACGGACTCTTCCTCTCCCCGTTTTCTCAGGGAGAATCTAGGGAGCAGGCAGGATGGATGGAGACATGTGGAAAACCTGAGCAGGCTGGTGACCATCCTCCCTTCAAACCCCAGTTCTAGATTGGTTGATATTTTATTTCAGACTTGGCTCAAGCATTTAGGGACGAAGGCACTGCAGCTCCTTTGCTCTACTGTCTCGGGCAATTCAGCTCTGGTCCCCAAACTGCACACTGTTGTGAAAACAAAAGTACCACAGTAAAGTGTCATTCTCAAATAGGATTCTCCCTGACAGTTCATGTTAATTCAATTTTCCGCATCTCATTATATATCTGGAGATATCTTGGTTCCCTTTATAGACTGTGTTGTGCAGGCAGCTTTCAGCCTTGCCTATCCCTTAACTAGGCTATCTTCAGGGTCAAGTCCACTCACCAGTGTTCTCTTTTCTTAGTCACAGGAAGCCCCTCTCACCACCCAGCCCATAGGCCCTACTTCCGTGTGGACATGACTACATCTCTTTCCATTTGCCAGGTTTCTTCTCTTGAGATCCCCCTTCCTCCTGCTCTACTCTGATCTCTGCCCTTTCTTGAGTCTTTCTGCTCTGACACTCCCTCACACTTCCTACCACCGCGTGAGCTAATACAGTGTTTCCCCGAAAATAAGACTGGGTCTTATATTAATTTTGGCTCCAAAAGACACATTAGGGCTTATGTTCGGGGGACGTCCTCCTGAAAAACCATGCTTAGGCTTATTTTCCAGTTAGGTCTTATTTTCAGGGAAACACGGTATACCTTTTCATAGATCTAAGGAACTTTCTCAGAACAGACCGAGTAAATTCCTAGTCTATAGATAATACGTAGTTTTCAGTACTGCAAACTACTGCTTTCACCTTTCCCTATCTCTGGGGAACTGTTAAAAAGAACTATTTATCATCTAGGTCAACTTTCAAATCATTTACATACAGTAATAAGATTAAAGTGTATATTAATATTAGTATATGAACGATGTCAATATTGTTGAAATATTTATAACATATAAAAAAATAAAAGTCATACATGGATTACAATGAAGTAAAATATCGGGAATGCCAAAAAAACATATACAAGCGGACACTTGTGTCAACGTTGCACAAGCAGTGGTTCGCCATAATCAGAAGTGTCTGGACACAGATGGTAGCCACTTTGAGCACCTCTTGTAATTGCAGAAGTCAAATGTGACTTGTATTCATCTTTTGTTATCGGTACATATTGAGTATTACAATTTTAATACAGTTTTCCTTTCTTAAAACGTGTATACTTTTTTTGGCACCCTCTGTATATATTTATATCCTAAAAAAGTAGAAGTGAATTTGGAATTATGTAAATAGAACTAAATTGTTGAAATGCTTTTAAAGAAATAAATCTGAATATATACATTTAAATAAATCTTGTCTATTTTATAACAGACTTGAAAATCTATTTTTTTTATGATGCTGTTATATCATCAGCTTAAAATATTTTTGGCATACCTCTTGTAAAATGGCCTTCAGAGACGATTTTATAGACACTGAAGAAGATCAGTCTCTACATTACTTATTTTAAAATTTATTTTTATTTTATAAAATTTTACTTTATTTCATTTTATTATTACTAAAACCAAACAAAAAAAGTTCTAGCTAATTTGATGGCCCACTTTATCCACTAACCTGGATGTTAAATAGCTCTTCACTATTTCCAAAACTTTTACCTGTGCTCAAAGGATAAAGATTTGCCATTATCGAAAAATGAATTTGCCACAAACATACCAGTTTCCAAATATATTCAACAACAGCAGTATCATAAGAATAACTACATGGTTTTCTAAAATAGAAACCTTGAAGGGAACATCATTCATTGGATGTATGAATGCTAGTATTTTAGTTTGCAAATTAGCTACACTATTTTCTAATATGCTCTCAGAACATGTTTTTGATGGTTGAATTCATAGAAATAGAAAGTAGAAAGCGGTTGCAAGGGGCTGGGGGGGAGAGGGAATGGAGAGTTGTTTAATAGAGACTGATTATATGACAATATGAATATCCCTAACATAACTGAACCATACTCTAAACAATTGTTAAGAGGGTAATTTTATGTTATGTGTATTTTACCACAATTAAAATTTTACATAATTTAAAAATCAAGTTAGATTAAACTTAACTCATATAATAACAAAGTAGATAAAAAGTTTATAAGAATATATGATTATGAAAAAAGCTACAATATAATTTATTAGTATTTTGTTTTACATGTGGAAATTTAAAATTACGCTGATAAAATAATGTGATGTCCTTCATATTCAAAGATGTAATTCTCCACTTCCCTTCACTACCCAGTTCCTTTCCTGGAGGGAAGCACAGTTACTGTTCCCCACATATCCTTCCAGAGGTATTCAGTGCATACGTACCTTAAGTGGAAGCTTACACCCTTTGTTTTTAACATAAATAAAAGCATGCTATATACAGAGTACTACATTTCCGTTTTTCATTTACATATTGGAATTCATTCCTCATGAGCTTGTGACAAATATTTTGAATTGTTTTTCCACAACGTGACAGACTGGCCTAGTAGACTGGATTCTATTTACTGACACCTCTTATGATCGACGTCATACACAGTTGGCTATGCTCATGCCTAAGGAATAGAATTTTCTGTTTTTTAAAATTAAAGTGCCTCTTCAGAGGCCAATTGACTTTAACTAAATGCTGAAACTAAATGATCTAGCTGATTCAGGAAAGAAAAATTTACCTTAAAAGTAGCAAAAGCATCTGAAGCAATGTCAAATGTTGACAATTCCACATACTTAAAGAAATCTCTGAATTGGTTAGAAAAGAGGATGATTTTGGCAAGTGGTTCATGTCGAATACATTCCCTCAGCATAATTCCACAACGTAAGGCAATCTGTGGGGCTTCATATCTAAAGGATAAACAAGAGATAAAGAGAACTCTGTTATCCTATTAACAAAATAATATTAATGGTATCAAAAGAATCTTTTCAATACTGCTATTAATGAAAGCAGAGACGCCATTTGTCATAGTTCGTTCACACACCCCTCATTCAATACCCAGTGAATATCTCTGATGTGTCTGAAACTATTCCAGATGCTGGGGATACGACAGTAAGCATGACAAGGACACTGGCTTCCTGGTGTTCATATTTTAGTGAGAGTATGTCTGGTGGGAGAATAGGCAGGCAACAAACAACGAAAAGATAATTTCCTATTCTGAGAAGTGCTATGAAACTGACGACAATAAAATAGGTATATAACAGTGTGCCTATGACTTAGTTTATTTTACTTTAGATTGAGTGGTCAGGGAATGGGCAAAGCGTTCCGAGCAAAAGGAACTAACTGTGCAAAGACCCCAAGGCAAGAACCAGCTTGGTGAGTTAGAGAAGAAGGAAGGCGTCTCGTTGGAATGCAGTGGGGAGAGTAGTGAGTGGTGTGAAGCGAAGCAGGAGTGGAGAAGGGCAGGTGCCAGATCGCATACAGCTCTGTAAGCTAAGGTAAGGCGTTTGGTTTTTAAGTGTAGTAGGAAGCCTTTGGAGAATTTAAAGTAAGTAATTAACATGGTCTAATGTATGCTTTCAAGAGATCACTCTGGTTACCTGTGGAGAATCTAATGTAAAACACAGAGAATGGCTTGGGGAGCTAGAGTGGAAGCAGGGAGACGAGGTGTGAGGAGGAGCGAAGCCCAGCTAGAGACGCTGGTGGCTTGGACTGGGGTGGTAGTAGAAGAACCCTGGACTGTGGGCAGATGTTTCCTGTTGTTTGGAGGGAGAGTCAACAGGACTTGCTGATGTTGCAGCCAGGGCAGGGTGGGGAATAAATGTGGGTTGAGGGAAATTGAGGGTGGAAGAATGATTCCTATGTTATTGGCTTGAATATAATTGGGCAGATGGTGGTGCCTCTTATCAAGATGAATAAACTAGTTGAAAAACAGGTTAGAAATTAAGAAATTAAGAGATTGTTTTCAATCATGTTAACTTTGAGATGCATGATATCTAAGTAGAGATATCTCTTTGGCAGTAGAATATACCAATGTGAAGTCAGAAAAAAGATAAGGGATAGATATACATATACATGATTTGCATATAATAGATGACCAAGAATTAATAGCTGTGAATTGACTGATTCACTGAAATCATGAAGTGGAATTACAGCTCACAGCAAAAACTGGACTAGGAAAACACAATGTCTACTGTAGGAAAGAGTTCAGGACTGACATACTACATCTGTTCCATTTCTAACTTAATAACAATCTTTCGAGTGTCAAATTCAACATTGAAATAAATCAAGGTTTGAGTTACATTGCAGTGTATGATAAAGTTTCAAGAAAATGAATAATATTTAGCTCAAGTAAGACATGCCCAGTATTGAAATGATACAATTACAATTGTGTGGTAAATATTGGAATAGAACAAAAACCGGTATAGTTGTAAAAGACTAGGGATTGAGTAGAGTATAGCATAAAGAAAAATTTTATTTAACATTTCAGTTGAATACAATGCTAGTTTTAATGGTTGTAGTACAAAGCCTATTGGAAAAAAATAACTTTAAATATCTCAATTCTTGGAAAAAAGTGCTCTTATAGTATTGAGGATAGGAAAAATGATTAATAAAGGAGCTATGAATTCAAATGTGCCATGAATTCTGCAAGTTAGAAAATTCTGATAAAAATATTTTAAAAAGCAAGAAAGTCCACTAAATGATGAGAACTAAATAGGTGAGAATTGAACTGATGAGGACACTGAATAGCTGAGAAAAATCAAACATTTGAAAACCAAACCCCCTTACACAAAACTTCAAGATACTAGTCACCAAATATAAGTGAAAATATTTTGTTGAACAATAAAGAATAGTGAAGTATTCTTTAGCAGATAATACCAGGGGTGCCAAAACAATGTATATACATTTTAAGAGATATTATCTATGCTCAAGCAGTAGTTCGCTGTAATCAGAAGTGTCTGGACGCTGATGGTAACCACTTTGAGCACCTCTTGTAATTGCAGAAGTCAAATGTGACTTGTATTCATCTTTTGCTATCGGTATATATTATGTATTGCAATTAATACAGTTTTTCCTTTCTTAAGATGTGTATGCATTTTTTTGGCATACATAAAATTTAGTATTTACATGAAATTCAGATTCAAGAATAAAATTTATTTTCCATAATTTAAGAAATAGGCTAATTTAGTTTATAAAATCAAATTTACAGCAACAGTAGGGGAAATGGCAAACAAGGCTATTTGAGAGAATTCATTAAACCAGGGTGGCATTTATTCATTTTTGTCTTGTTTTATGTTGAATAATACTTATAAATGTCATCTGAATATTCCTTGAATAACTCATACTAACATTAAACACTAATATATTCAGAAAGGCATGATTATTTGAAGACTATAAAAAATGCCCATGTATAGTGTTAGAAATTTCTCTTATCAGGAGAATTTGAGAATCAGCCCACTGGCACACATGGAAGACTTGTAGGTGGGGAGATATTAAAGTTGTTATAAAGAGGGGTATATTTTCTGAAATGTGACGGAGAAAAACATTGTCATTTATTCAGAGAGGACTGAAGAGAACATAAAGACTGTTGGCTTAGAGAAAGAAACTAAGGGAGAGACGGTTAAAATCCAGAATTACTAGTAAGATATTTATTGACTTTCATAATTTAGCCCTAAACTCAACGTTTCAATTTCATCTCCCATCACATTCCCTAACTCTTTGGAGTATGCCAGTCTGCCAACCTAGCGTGCCCTGCTCCTTACGTTTCCACCTATATTATTCTCGCTCATCTTTCAAGGCTTAATTCAAATGCCAACTCCTCCTTTAAGTCTTTCCTGATCACCCACCATTCAGGATGATTCTCTACCTCCTTCACATTCTTACAGCTTGTCTGTAATTCCACTTAAACAGTATTTTTTTTATTCTGTGTTATAATACATCACAATTAACTTGTTATAAATAAATCTGTTTTCTTCACCTCATTACAAACAACTTCATTGCTGGGGATAGGTTTAACTTATCTTGTTACCTTCCCCTCTCCTCCTTTACTCCATCTCCTTATAGTGTCTATATCTTATTACCTTCCCTATCCCCACCCCAATCTCCAAGAATGCCTAGCATGATGTTTTTCATAAAGTAGACATATAATGAATTTAATGAATTTCAAACTGAGTAAAATTCTTGATACCAGAGGACTCTAATTAGTCCTCAAACTTTGGCTTATACAAAAATCTGTATGATCTGTAGCCAACATTTTCTCATTTCTTAATTCAAATTCCAAACTGAGACTATCTATAAAAAGTTTTCTTTACTCCAACTTCTGTGTATAATTAGTTCTCTTTTTCCTCTTCATTTGGCAAAGTTTATTGGAACCATCTGTAAGGTTGAGAACCATCTTGAGAACCAAGAGAACATAAAAAAAAAAAAAATACTTCTCTGCGTCAAACACTTGTCATTCCACCCCAGCAATTTGTTCCCAGAGTGGAAGTGTCATTCTCTGAGATGACAACTTCTTAAAGTTAGTAATACATTAATATATATACAGGGAAATTCCTAATTTTCTTCACTATTAAGGGATCTGTAATACACATATACTATATCATTTCATTCTGACTACCCTCTAGGATGTTGGCTTTTGATAGTTTATTGCCTATTATATAAAGAAGCACTCCATATGTTAAGCCTATTTTAAGTTTCAAATCCCAATAACAATATCATTAGGTTTGGTAAAGAATAAATATTTATCTCATTTATTCTATTCTATTTATGGATAAGGTTCCCGAGGGCAGAAACCATGAGAAATCACTGGTTTCTCCACAATGACTAACTTAAGGCAGGTCGCCAACAAAGGTTAATCCAACGAATGCTGAATCACTATTTTATAGAACTGAATCTTATCTTTTTTCCTAATTTGTAGTTTGGGTTATATATTGTGTACTATAAACAACTGTGTTATTGTAGAGAAGGCACACTACTATATATGCATGCCTATTCAAATGACAGCATATAAGATCCCTTTCAAATTTAATGAAAGCCAAATGTAAGAGCAATTGTTTCATCTAGCAGTGAGCTACAGTAAACATTACACAGAAAATGGTTAGAAGAAAGCTCTTGTGCAATAATATCTCAACTTAAGAACATATTATGTAAGGAAAAACAGACTTCTGTTATTACTGGAAGCAAACAACATCAGGCACTATTTGGAAAAGTTTTATAAAATGTCATTCAACAAACACTTGGCTTCCTCAATATAATCAAAAAGTTTACTTCTAATCTAGAAATATTTGTTTACTTTACAAGTAATGAAATAATTCTGTTCACTGAAAAGGCCTAGAAGCAATAACAATCCAGTATCAATGAGCATCCCTAACATCTAGATTATAGTCTCTAAGAACCATTACTCTAAGAACCATGTCTCTAAGAACAAAGGTTATAAGTAGATATGGCTGATTCCAGGTCTGTGTTAGGAAATGTACAAGATGGGCCGGTACATCTTGCGCCAGAAAGCAAGGAAATGCTCACAAACTAATGGTAGTGATATAAAAAGCACATAGGTCAACTTCAAGGGGACACGGATGGACAACTGAGCATCAAAAAAAAAGTACGTAAAATATAAGATGTATGGAAAACCATTAACACATTAAGTACACTAGTTCATAATGATACTAAAGAGACAGAGTGGCAGGGGTGAGGGAACGAGGGGGAGAGAAGTTGGGGATGTGGGGAGGGAGGGGGGAGATATGAAACTCATTAGACACCAATGTAAGTTCCCAGGGTAACAACTTACTATTCTCTAAATTGGTAACTGAAGGAAAATTAAATTGTTGAGGTGGATGAAGGAAAGTTACTATCTATAAAACTACTCTAGTCAATAAATACACAAGAAATGCTAGAATTAGAATATCATCTTTGTGTAACCCCTAATGAAATGACTGAATCAGGGAATGTTCTTCAATGAATGGCAAACCAATTAAATGTAAGGTTGATAGGGTACTTTATAATGGATTAGGTTGTCACTCTGAACCCATCGCTCACCCTTAGCACTACTAAATGTATGTTTCCAGATGTGAGGAAATATGAATTATACAGAACCACCTACAAAATGTAACTGCCAAAATAAAATAAAAGCTGAATCTAATCAAGCCTTTAAATATAATCTCCAGTCTAGAAATGTAGGGAATGATGGAACAAGTTAAATGACACCATTAGGAAGCAACTTGACAAACCCAGAATGGAGGAAATTCTGTAAAATAAGTGACTCAGTTTTTCAACAAGTCAAAGGCATAAAAAGGAAGGTACTATTCTAAATGAAAAGACTTAAGTGACAATACAGCCAAATACAGTAAGTGGACCTTGTTAGGATCCTTGTTTGAACAAACCAACTATAGAAATATTTTCAGGGGGACAATCAAGGAAATTTGAATATAGATTGGGTATTGGTTATTAAAGAATTATTGACAATTTTTAAGTGTAATAATTCTATTGTGGTTATGTAAAAATTATCTTTTTATTTTTGAGACGTATATTGAAGTGTTTAGGGTTGATATGATGATATTACATGAGGCTTTAAAATACTCCAGCCAAAAAAATAGCAGGGAGAGATGTTGAGGAGATAGAGGAAATAGACACAAAAATATCGATGGTTGTTAAGGCTGAGTGATGGGTACATGGGGTTTCTTTGTACCTGCTACTTATGTATATGATTGAAAATTGTTGTAATGAAACTTTAAAAAATAGGATTATTAGGAGAAATTTATGATTTTAATATTAGACTCTGAAACATCTTCCCCTGGTCCTGATTCTTTGTGGATCACCAAGAGGAGTTTAGTGACCTCCTCCTCAAATTCTCTCAGTACCCTGGAATGTCACTCAACTGGGCCAGGAAAAATGCTCATTTTGAGTAAGTCTTTACTTACAGTCTTTTCACAAAATTTGGGCTCCCCAAATCCTTTATGCCATGGTTTATATCCCATATCCAGATGGTTCTCTTTGATGGACAAGTATCAATTTCTTTCTGTCTTACATTCTTTATGGTTAGACTTAAGTTGAATATAGCACGTACTATCATATCCCTAAATAACATCATGGTTGGTGTATAAATAAATGCACCAATCAAGTTATGTCCTAAGTTTTTAAACATTATAAGAGATCATACAGTAAAAATGCTTACCTTTAAACAAAGGGCTAATTTCTCTAGCATTTCAAGCTAAATTAGAAAATGGTGACAAGTAAAGCTGACTGGTGCAACTGTTCCATGTAGGGCTTCTTGTTACCTACCTTGTCCTCTGTGATTCCCTCTCCCTTCACAGCTAAACGGTCCTCAAATCTTATTGAAGTTATATTAATGGTAAAAGACACAGGATTTATAAACAGATCTGGATTGAAAATTTGGCTCTGTCACTTATTAGCTGTATAACCCTAAGCAATAGCCTTACTCTCTCTAAGTTTCAATTTCCTCATGTGTAAAATGGTAAGGATAACACCTAGTGCTCAGTATTATTAGGATTAAATAAAATAACATAACTAAAGACATTGAATGCAATACCTGGCACGTAGCAAGCACTCAATAAATGGTATCTACAAAACAGGATACGAAGGAATGGGTTTCAAGTTTGGGTTGAAACATAAAAGAAGAAGAATCATTATAATAGAGAATAAAAACCAGAGAGGAGTCATCACCAAATTGTTGAAAATGGTTTCTTTGGGAGGCATGCGGCATGCATTCCCTTTCTATATTACATTTCTAAAATGTTTGAATTTTTAAATAATAAACATGTATTACTTTGAACCAGAAAAAAATGGAAATGTTTAAAAAATATCAACTCTCTTCATTCCCAACATCACCGCAAAAGTTCTGGTCCTATTTATCCCTTGCTTGGCCTATTCCAGGCTGGAATCTCAGCTCCCCCACCCTCCAAGCCACTGTCCCCATTGTTACCACAACTGATCGTGTCTAGTCCCCGGATGATGGTTCCATGTTGCCTAGAGAACGGCATTCGTTCTCCTTGGTAAGGCATGGATGGCTCTTCATAATCTGGTCTCAGCCTTTCCAGCTCTATCCCCCCAAACCTCTCCCCCATTCACGGTGGGCTCCAGCCACACCAGAATTGTCATCTTCCAAACACACTGTACATTTTGATGCCTCTGTACCTTTGCATGGGAGGTCCCCAGTCCTTTTATGCTTTGTACCCATTTGGCAGTTTTCTACTTTAAGATCTGCTTCATTTTTTACTTCCCAGGCAGAGACCATGGCTCTTTCATCTGTGCTCCCTAGAATATACTTCACCAGTAACAACAGAGAGTTGTCATGAATTGTCTCTTCTCATTGTAGATTCTTAGAGCTTGAGGACTGGAAAGCTGTATAGTGCAGTTCTGAGAGCACAGACTCTGGAGCCAGACTACATGGGTTTAAATCATACTACTTAGGTGCCTTTGGATAAGTTAGTTAACCTCTCTTGGCTGCAGTGTCCTCATCTATAAAATGGAAATAATAATAATAACAATAATAACAACAACAACAATAACTAGAGGACTATTATATAAATACAAAGCAAGGCCTCTCATATAGTAAGTAATATGTTAAAGACTACTGTCACTATTACTATTATCATCAATATTATTGTAGGCCCTTAATAAATGAACTTATTAAATAAACTTTAAAAAAGCAGTTTTAGCCTTACAAACTAAACTAAATACTGACTTTTCAGAAGAAATAGAAAGATATTTTATAAAACTTTCCTAATGACTCAGACTTGAGTGAGTTTGCTTGAAGTAAACAACTCTTATTTTTCCATTGTGTGCTATAATTATACAAAAATGAAGTCTTAGAATAGAAATCTGTATAATAAAGTGGCTTTTTAATTAATCTATTTTTTTCCACATATTAGAAAAATAAATAAGAGGTATTTAAAAAATATTTTTTAAGTTTTTTCTTAAATACAGAAAAGTGACATATTTATTAAAAATTATCCATTAAGAATACTATTCGGCGGTAAGAAAAGATGATATAGGAACATTTGTGACAACATGGATGGATCTTGAGAGTGTAATGCTGAGCGAAATAAGTCAGACAGAAAAAGCAGAGAACCATGTGATTTCACTGATATGTGGTATATAAACCAAAAGCAACAAAAGAACAAGACAAACAAATGAGAAACAGAAACTCATAGACACAGACAATGGTTTGGTGGTTGCCAGAGGGTAAGGGGGGTGGGGGGTGGGGGGTGGGAGATGAGGATAAGGGGGATCGAATATATGGTGATGGAAGGAGAACTGACTCTGGGTGATGAACACACAATGGGATTTATAGATGATGATGTAATACAGAATTGTACACCTGAAATCTATGTAATTTTACTAACAATTGTCACCCCAATAAATTTAATAAAATTAAAAAAAAAACATTATCCATTAAAATAGGATCACAGGTAACTACAAGTCATTGATTAATAATTAAAGAATTCATGTTTCAAATATAAGGAAGGTTCTTACATCAATTTAATAGTTTGTTTAGAAACTGAATGACCTGTTGCATCAAATCATTTGTGTAAGAATAGTAGTCATTTTAATTGATCAGAAAATTCACCATCAAATAGGACACAGACATAATTTCAAATAAAGTTATAAAGATACACTGATTATTCATACTCATTAAACTTTGTATGTAATCCTACTTTTTAAATTTTAATATCAGCTTTCTTTTTTAAACTTTTATTTATTTTAAGTGTGTTTTTCCAGGACCCATCAGCTCCAAGTCAAGTAGTTGTTTCGCAGCTCACAGTGGCCCATATGGGGATCGAACCGGCGGCAACCTTGTTGTTAAGAGCACTGTGCTTTAACCAACTGAGCTAACCAGCTGCCCCTGTAATACTGTTTTTTAATAAACCAAGTCCCCACAAGTTTTACAGAGACACATATAAATAAATACAGAGGGTGCCAAAAATATGTATACACATTTTAAGAAAGGAAAAAACTGTATTAATTGTAATACTCAATATATATCGATAACAAAAGATAAATAAAAGCCACATTTGATTTCTGCAATTACAGGAGGTGCTCAAAGTGGTTACCATCAGCATCCAGACACTTCTGATTACAGCAAACTACTGCTTGAGTATAGATAACATCTCTTAAAATGTGTATACATTTTTTCGTACCCCCGTTATACCCAGCAGTAAAAAGTTATTAAAAGACAGCCCAATCTTTATATGAGTCTCTATAAATTGATAAATATATCAAACTCCCTTCTCCACTTCACTGTGCAGCTACTCTGGAGCCTCCCACTATTAAACCTTCAAAACCCTCCCCTGATGATGGTGGGTTTTCTCCGTCTGATTCCTTCCTTCTCATCTCCAAGTCTTGTTTGTGCAAATGGACATAACATCTAACTTAATCTAGTTCCCCTGCCTGGCTTCCCATCGCCAAGTCTTTTCTCAACTCTCTCTACTGAAAGAGGGATAAAGGGTGGGAGAAATAGGGCACAATTACACATTCATAAATCCTGTGCACATCACAAATAAAAAAGGCTCACTCTTGATCTATAACATATTATTGCAGTTAAATATTTAATAAATAACAATTAGAATTAATTATCTTCTGTCTCATTATTTCTAGAAAGGGAAAATAACGTTGTTTTCTTCAATGTAAGTTATACTTCTTCACCAACTTAATTTTCAAAATAAATATTCAATTATGCTAAATTTCTATTCCACAAAGCACATACAATGTATAAATGTTCAATACATATATTTTATCATATATAAAAAGGAATGGAATTAATTTTAAATTACCCTGGAACCACACTTAGTAACTTATTGAATTGCCTTTCCTCTTCATTAATCCGAGTTTTTAAAGCATAAGAGCATTAATTTTCCATTGCTCATAATTCCCCTGGTAGGAACATACCAAATCTTTGTCCTTAGCCAGCCACTAGTATCTGGTGCAGCTCTTTGCACAAAATAAATACAAGGTCGTTGCGGTCCCTTGACTGCTCAATGACAGCAGCTACAAGAGGTCCTCCAAACTAGTAACTGCCACTCCAGGAATGAAACTCGTGGAGTTGCATGCATCCCTTCGCGCAGTTACCACACCATGGAAGCCACAGGTTTACATCACCCACACCACTCTTGCTCTCCATCGGCCACCATGATTTCCAGGACATTTAGGATGATACATTTCAGCATTCTGGAGGGAACATTTCAGCTAACTTTAAAACTGCTATTAATTTATCTTCATTTCCTGAAACACAAATCTAAGATTCTTCTTTTCCCCCAAACTCTTCAGTGGCTCCCCACTTCCTGTAGGATAATGTCAAATAAATGCTTTAGCTTAACATTTTAGAATCTCCAGAAGTGGGTACAAACTGATCATTTTGGCCTCTCCACCAATGACCAGCCGTGAAGATCATATACTGGTGGGTCCATTAGACTTTACAAATCAACCTGAGCTGGAAATGAGTACTTTATAATATTCTGGCACTTATACATGGCCTCGATTATATCTGTCTACAATTGTACATATATTTCAACATGAATTGCAGCTCTTAAGAGGGATAGGGAAAAATTATTTCTTAGATTGATAGTTACCGAGTACCACGTTCTAGTGCTGTGCTTTGCTAGCATTATCTCCTTGAAGATTCATAACAACCTACTGAAGTGGGCATTATAATTGTCTCTACCTATATTGCAATGAGGAAACCAAGACTTGAGGGTGTTCGATAACTTGCCCAGTATCTTACAGCAAGTTAGTAGCAGAACCCTAACTGAAAACACAGGTCTTTCTGGCAATGCATGTAATGCAACATCATTTTCGTGTGAATGTAATACTACAAATTTTATTATTATTTTACAAAGAAACTGAGACTTGGAAAGGGGCAGTGACATGCCCATAGTCACAGAACTAGGAAGTGCAAGAGACCAGGAAAAGGAACACTCAGAGAACAGAGTTCTTCTAAATTAAAAATAAGATAGCTGAATTAAAATTCAATAGTTTATCTTCAATGGAAGATAAAATGAACATCTTCCAAAAGTAAAACAAAAGGCAAGAAATAGAAAATAGAAGAGATAAGAAATAAATACCAGAGATTCAACTCTGACTAATAGGAGACCTAGAAAGTGAAAACAGAAAAATGAAAGGAAAGAAATTTTCAAAGAAACAATATGTGACAGAATGTTAGCAGTCCATCGAAATCCATTCTCCTCTTCTTCCTGGGCACTAAAGTACATTTCTCAGATTCCCTTAAGAATTAAGGGGCCAAGTGACTAAGGGCTCTCAAATGGAATGTGAATGGGAGAAAACAAGCCATTTCCAGGCCTGGTTCATAAATTCTCCGATGTATTTTTGCCTTCCCGTGGGCTGAAACGGCAATGAACAAAGTGATTTGAGCAACCACATGGTAAAGAAGGCAGAACCCCGTGATGACCTAGAACATTTGCTCTGCACTATTTGGAAAATAAACTTAACTTGCTGTGAAGTCATTCCATTTTGGGAGTCTTTAGGTTATAAAGTTTAATGTTTGTTATAAGTTTATCCTGCTCTAATACATGATACAAGTATAGTTCTCTTTCCAGAATTGGAAGAACCAATTCTCCCATAAAAACAATATTTTATACCAAAAAACAAAGTAATCATAATATACTACTTTGGTCAACAATGAATAATGATTACATAGCCATACTAATATAAATGTGATTTTTAATAAAATAAAAAATTGTGATAAAGTATATTGAGAGGATAAGGGGAAGGAAAATGGAATAATGGTGATGGTAGAAAAACTAAATTACCTAGCCTATTAAAAAGTCAAAGGATAGCTTTTAAAATTGATAAATCAAAATATTAGTGTAGGCCCATTACTTGAAATATAGCGGTAAATACCAGATGAACAAATAATAAAGATGAAAGTGATTGTCTCTGGGCAATAAGACTGAGGCACATGGAGAAGGAAGAAGCAAAGAGCTGGTATGTGATGATATATCTGATTTTTAAACTATGTGTTATGCATTGCTTTGATACAATTAGATGTTTAAAAATGTACAAGACAGGAATTGGGAATTAAACACAGAGGAGATGGACTAGGTATGAAACAACATAATACATAGATTTGAGATGGTGGAGTAGAAAGATAGGGAAAGGGAGGCAGAAGACAATCTGCTGTCCCAAGACTTGCTACACCCAGCGCTCTGGTCTGTAGGAGTTAGAATAGCTTCAAAATGCCCAAGAAACATCTGTAAATAAGTATACATATAAAGAAAAATCTGGGATTCTATTATCTGGCTAGACTTTCGGGCTCCCCTGTGGTCCCATATACGTATAGTAATAGTTACTTTACCTCTGTGTGGGAGCACGTCGCCTTGGCAGGTGCTGCTCATTGGAAGAAGAGTGAGTGAGTGAGTGAGTGAGTGAGTGAGTGAGTGAGTGAGCGTGTGTGTGTGTGTGTGTGTGTGTGTGTGTGTGTAAATGGGGATTAGTGTTAGGGGATTTGGTCCCATGAAAACAGGGAAAGGGTTAAGTGGGAAGCTAGGAAAAGGGCAGATTGGGAGGTGCAAGCAATAATAAAATTGGAAGAGACAAGAGCTAACAGGAAAGTGGAGGAAAAGAGAGGCAGTCAATGGAAGGAACCTGAGAAATATAAAGATGCAAAGAAAGGATTGTGCTGTGCCCTAAGTAATCAGGAAGGTGTAGATTTGGAGGGCTGACCTCAAGTATGGCTAATGCTATATACATTTAACAACTATTCTTTCAACTATTTTAAACTCTTCATTTAACAACTACTCAAACTCACCTTCAAGGAAACCATGTACCTACCCGTTGAGGAGCATAAACAGGATGTGAGGATGAGCACTAATGTACTCCACAGTAGGAAACCGAGTGCCTATCTGTCGTCTCAGGATGTTGTTAAATATCTGGGTCACATCTTTTTTGCCCTGTTAAAGAAACAACCAACCATTATATTGTACACTTGAAATCGGTGAACTGTATGGCATGTGAACGATATCCCAACGGCTGTTTACACACACACACACAAATAGCACTGTCCTTCCTAAGACGAAAACGTCTACTCTTTAGTCAGCTGTGCTTTCAAACACTCAACACAGTCTGCAAAACTGATATAGCTCCTTGCCACAGGATTTGCACTGTGGGAAATTTGGACCATTGGAAGTCTATTTCTCACAGCAGTAAGTGAAACGCACAGACGAATATAAAATAGTAAATATGACATAACTGAATTCTTTTTTTTCACCTTTTTACAAGAAAAATATTATGATTAGCATTTTTAAACCTTCATAAATAAGGAGGGAAAACAGATGAAGAAAATATTTTAGCAAATGTAGGTTGGAATCAAATTCCTTTCTCTTAGATATACTTTTTAGTAATTTTTCCCCTCCTTTTTATCCATTCCCCTCTCACCTTGCTGCATTAAAAAAAAAAAAAAAAAAAAAGTAAGCTTTCTATTAGGTGAACACACTTGACTTAGGTGATGATAAGAAGTCATATCTAAACTAGTCAATAGAAGGGACCACTCAGTCCTAGCAAGTAGCCCGAGCCAGGGGAACTACAGCCAATCTTGGGCAGGGCTTCTTAGAGCACGCATGTGTAATAAGACTTCCACTCTCACACACCCCACAACCCCAGGATAGCCTGCCAGCTTCTCCAAACGCCCATTGAACCGGAGTTTTTAATATGGAAAATAAGGACAAGAATGACATTCCATTCTCAACTGCTATGGCCCTGATTCTAGCTGGTCATCTCCCTACTGAACTAGTGAAGAGAGTCTTCCAGGTATGCCCTCTACTTCAAAGCATCTTCACTTGGCAGAGTGAGCTAGCTAGAAATGCAAATTCCACCACACCATTCTCTTCTCTTTAGTGCTTTTGCTCAAAGAAACATCTAACAGCTTCCATGGCCTGGCCCTTGCCTGCCTCTCCAGTCACCTCTCACTTTCCATTCCTACTTCAAGTTCTATTAATACCAAATTGCTTTTCTACATATACTTATATGTAATCTTTCACGCTTCTATGCCTTGTTCATGCTCTTCTGTTTGTCCTGAATGCTTTTCCTTCCTTTGTTTTTCTAACTAATTCTCAGTCATCCTTTAAGATTCAGATCAGGAGTATTCGCCTCTGGGATCACTGCCCCCTCTGTATTACAACAACATCTTTGCTTCAATCACTCAGTACCTCCACTTCCCCACTACCCCCATTCTCCATCCTACCACCCTCATGGCAGCTATATGTATTAAGTGCTTGCTCTGTGTCAGGCACTTATGCTAAGAACTTTACATGTATTATCCAATCCTTACAACAACCTTATAATGTACATGTTATAAGGAAATTAAGGACCAGCGAGGTTACCTGACCCAGACTGGATGTGAGCCAGCACTCATCCCAAGTCGATGGACTCCAGAGTCTGTGTTCTGAGCCATCACACCTTTTGCCTTTTCATAGCCACACTCACCTCTCTTCCCCCATCACCATCCCATCCCTGACCCCTGGCAACCACTAACCTGTTCTTCATTTCTATAATTTTCTCATTTCAAGAATGTTATGTAAATGGAACCATACAAAGTGTAACCTTTTGGTATTGGCTTTTTTCACTCAGCATTAATCCTCAAGATTCATCCAAGTTGTGGTGTGTATCAAAGTTTATTCCTTTTCATTGCTGAGTAGTTACCCTGTTTCCCCGAAAATAAGACCTAGCCGGACAATGAGCTCTAATGCATCTTTTGGAGCAAAAATTAATATAAGACCCAGTATTATATTATATTAATATTATATTATATTATATTATATTATATTATATTATATTATATTATATTATATTATATCATATCATACAAGACTCGGTCTTATAGTAAAATAAAACTGGGTCTTATTAATTTTTGCTCCAAAAGATGCATTAAAGCTGACTGTCTGGCTAGGTCTTATTTTCAGGGAAACACGGTAGTTCCTGGTGTAGATGTACCACAGAGTTTGTTTAACCATTTAACGGCAGAAGGATTTCTAAGTTGTTTCCAGCATTTGGCCCTTATAAATAAAGCTGCTGTGAACATTCATGACCAGGTTTCATTTCTCTGTGATAAATACTGGAAGTGCAATTTCTACTAGGGCAGTTGCATGCTCAGTTTTTAAAGAAACTGACAAATTGTTTTTCAGATTGGCCATACCATTTTACATTTCCATCAGCAATGTAATTCCTATGCATCCTTGCCAGCATTTAGTGTTGTCATTAGTTTATTTTAGCTGTTCTGATAGGTATGTAGTAATTTCTCATGGTTGTCTTGATTTGTATTTCCCTAATGACTAGGGAACATCTTTAATGTGCTTGGAGCTACCTGTACATTCCTCTTTGGTGAAATGTCTCTTTATGTCTTTTGCCCATTTTCGAATTGGTTTGTTTGTTTTTTATACTGTTAAGTTTTGAAGGTTCTTCACATATTCTAGATACTAGTTTGTAGACCGTAGTATCTAGATAATATTCTAGATAGTAGATACTAGTTGAAGGATTTTCTCCCAGCCTGTAGCTTGTCTTTTCATCCTATTAACAGGACGTTTTGCAGAGCAAAAGTTCTGACTTTTGATGAAATCCAATTTATCAATTTTTGTTTTATAGGTTGTGCTTTCAGTGTCAAGTTTAAGAATTTTTTGCCTGACTCTAGATCCTAAAGGCTTTCCTCTATTTTTAAAAAAAGTTTTATAGTTTTATGTTTTACATTTAAGTCTGTAATCCATTTGAGCCCATTTTTAATAAGGTTAACAGTTTACAAGACTTCTCATTTCTCCACATCCTTCCTGGTATTTCTTATATCTTTTCTTTATGATACTAGACATCCTAACAGGTGTGAGGTTACATCTCATTATGGTTTTAATTTGCATTTCTCTGATGACTAACGGGCAGGGTAGAATCAGAACGGGAACTGAACCTATCAATATCCACCCTGGGAAAGAAGGCACCCCTTTGCCTCCCCTGAGCTAGTTTCTCCCCAAGGGGAGGAGCTTACCCCATGTTTTCTTCTTGGAATTTTATCATTTCAGGTCATATGTTCAATCTGATTTTTGTGTATCGTATAAGATAAGGGTCCAGTTTAATTCCTTAGCATGTAGATATGCGGTTTTCCCAACATCATTTATTGAAAAGACTGTCCTTTCCCCACTGTATATTCTCGGCTCCTTTGTTGAAAATTAATTGAACATACATACATGGGTTTATTTCTGGGTTTATATTATGTTTCGTTAATCTAGGTATTAGTTTTTATGCCCATACCACACTCCCATAGCTTTGTAATATAGTTACAAATCAGAAGTGTGATGCCTCCAGCTTTGTTCTTCTTTCTCAAGATTGCATGGACTATTTGGGGTCTTTTGTGGTTCCATATAACTTTTAGGATTTGTTTTTTCTATTTCTGTGAAAATTTTTTGATAAGGATTGCACTGAATCTGTAGAATGCTTCGGGTAGTATGGACATTTTAACATTATTTATTCTTCAAATCCATGAAGATAAAATGTTTTCCATTTATTTTTGCCTTCTTCAATTTTTCATTAGTGTTTGCTAGTTTTCAGTGTACAGATCTTTCACCTCCATGGTTAAATTTACTCCTAAATATTTCTTCTTGATGTTATTGTAAATGGGATTTCATTTTATTTTTTAAACTTTTATTTATTTAAGTATGTTTTTCCAGGACTCATTAGCTTCAAGTCAAGTAGTTGTTTCAGTCTAGTTGTGGAGGGCGCAGCTCACAGTGGTCCATGTGGGGATTGAACCAGCAACCTTATTGTTAACAGCACCACGCTCTAACCACTGAACTATCTGGCTGCCCCTCTTAATTTATTTTTTGATAACTCATTGTTAGTGTATAGAAACACAAGTGATTTTTTTGTATATTGATTTTTTATCTGCAACTTTACTGAATCTACTTGTTAGTTCTAAAATTTTTTTTGGTAGTATTAGGGTTTTCTATATATAATATCATGTCATCTGCAAATAGACACAGGTTTTCTTTCTTTCTGCTTTGGATGCCTATACATACATATATACATACATACATACATACATACATACATACATACATGGTATTGGTATTGACTTTGTTTACTCAGCATAATTCCTCAAGATTCATCCAAGTTGTTGTGTGTATCAAAGTTCATTCCTTTTCACTGCTGAGTTGTTACCCTGTTTTCCCGAAAATAAGACCAAGCCGGACAATAAGCTCTAATATAGTGTATATATTTCTCTATTCATTTATTTAGTTGACATTGTCCTGGCTAGGACTTTCAGTATGTTGAATACAAGTGGCAAGAATGAGCATCCTTGTGTTGTTCCTGATCTCATAGGAAAGGTTTTCAGCTTTCTACCACTGAATAGCGTTAGCTGTGGGCTTGTCATAGATGGCCTTTATTATGTTAAGGTATATTTCTTCTATACACAATTTGTTCAAAGTTTTTATCATGAAAGGATGTTGAATTTTGTCAAATGCTTTTGGTTCACCTATTGAGATGATCATATGATTTTTATCCTTCATTTTAATAATGTGGTGTAACACACTTTTTTGTAGATGTTGAACTATCCTTGTATTCCTGGAATAAATCCCACTTGATCATGGTGTATGATACTTTTAATGTAATGTTAAATTTGGCTTGCTAATATTTTGTCAAGGATTTTCATATCTATGTTCATTAGGAATATCGGCCTGTAACTTTCTGTTTTTGTAGTGCCTTTGGCTTTGGTATCAGAGTAATACTGGCCTCATAAAGTTAGTTTGAAAGTATTTCTTCTTCTCCTTCTATATTTGGAAGAGTTTAAGGAGTGGCATTAATTCTTCTTTAAATATTTGGTAAAATTCACCAGTGAAACCATCTGGGCCCACGCTTTTTTTGTGTTGGAAGGTTTTTTTTTAAAAAAAAAAATAAAATAAAAGGATTTTATTGGGACGGGGAACAGTGTGTAGTTCCAGGACTTTTTTTTTTTTTTTCCAAGTCAAGTTGTTGTCCTTTCAATCTTAGTTGTGGAGGGCGCAGCTCAGCTCCAGGTCCAGTTGCCATTGCTAGTTACAGGGGGTGCAGCCCATCATCCCTTACGGGAGTCAAACCGGCAACCTTGTGGTTGAGATCAGGATGCACTCCAACCAACTGAGCCATCCGGTAGCTCAGCAGCAGCTCAGCTCAAGGTGCCATGTTCAATCTTAGTTGCAGGGGGCGGAGCCCACCATCCCTTGTGGGACTCGTGGAGTTGAATCGGCAACCTTGTGGTTGAGAGCCCACTGGTCCATGTGGGAATCAAACTGGCAGCCTTCGGAGTTAGGAGCACGGAGCTCCAACCGCCTGAGCAACCGGGCCGGCCTGTGTTGGAAGGTTTTGATTACTGATCAACATCCTTACTCGTTATTGGTCTGTTCAGATTTTCTATTACTTCATAATTCAGTCTCAGTAGATTGTGTGTTTCTAGGATTTATCAACTTCTTGGTTGTTCAATTTGTTGGCATATAATTGTTCATAGCAATTTCTTATGATCCTTAGTAATTCTGTATTACCAGTTGCTATGTCTCCTCTTTCATTTCTGATTTTGAGTTTTCCATTTTTCTCAGTTCAGCTAAAGTTTTGTCAATTTTCTGTTTTCAAAAAACCAGCTGTTAGTTTCATTGTTCTTTTCTATTGTCTTTCTAGTTTCTATTTCATTTATTTCTGTTGATCTTTGTTATTTCCTTCCTTCTAATAACCTAGTCTTAATTTGTTATTTTTCTAGTTACTTATGGTATAAAGTTAGGTTATTTAAGAACATTCGTTTTTCTTAATATGGACATTTATCACTATAAATTTCCCTTTTAGATGTGCTTTTGCTGCATCCCATAAATTTTCATATATTGTTTCCATTTTCATTTGTCTCATAATGTTTTTTGTTATTCTTTTGATTTCTTCTTGACCCATTGGTTATTCAGGAACATATGGTTTAATCACCACATATTAGTGAGTTTTCTAGTTTTCCTCTTGTAATTGATTTCTAGTTCATACTTTCATGGTTGGAAAAGATACTTGATATGATTTCAATCATCTTAAATTTATTAAGACTTGTTCTGTGGCCTAACATATGATCTATCCTGGAGAATGTTGTGTGTGCACTTGAGAAGAATGTGTATTCTGCTACTGTTGGATGGAATGTTCTATATACTGTATTTCCCTGAAAATAAGACCTAGCCAGACCATCAGCTCTAAAGTATCTTTTGGGGCAAAAATTAATATAAGACTTGGTATTATATTATATTATATTATATTATATTATATTATATTATATTATATAAGACTGGGTCTTATATTATATTAAAATAAGATCAAGTCTTATATTAATTTTTGCTCTAAAAGACACATTAGAGCTAATGATCCGGCTATGTCTTCTTTTCAGGAAAACACGGTATATCTGTTAGGTCCATATGGTTTAACATGTAGTTTAAGTCCAATTGATTTTCCGTTTGCATGATCTAGCCATTGTTGAAAGTGGGGTATGAAAATCACCTAGCATTATTGTATTGTTGCCCTTTCTCCCCTCCAGATGTATTAATATTTGCTTTATATATTTAGCCAACCCAATGTTGGCTGAATAAATATTTACAATTATTATAGACTCTTGAATAACTGACCCCATTACAGTCATGTGGTGCTTAACAATGGGGATATGGTCTGAGAAATGTGTCATTAGGTGATTTCATCATTGTATAAACATCATAGAGTGTACTTACACAAACCTGGATGGTAAGCCTACTACTATAATTATATGTGCTATACTTTTATACAACTGGCACTGCAGTGGGTTTGTTTAGACCAGCATCACCACAAACACGAGTACTGCATTTTGCTCAGCTATAACAGCTACCATGTCACTAGGTCTAGGTGATAGAAATTTTTAGTTCTGTTATAATCTTATGGGATCATCATCTTATATTTATCTATTATGCAGTCTGTTGCTGACCAAAGCATTGTTATAAACAGCACATAAGTGCTTATTATATAATGACCTTCCTTTTGACAGTAGTTTTTGGCTTACTGTCTATTTTGTCTATTGTAAGTATAGGTACCCCTGCTTTCTTTTTGTATCCATTTTCATGGAATGTTTTTTTCCATCCCTTCACATTCAGTCTATGTGTGTTCTTAAATCTGTGTTCTTAAAGTGAGTCTCTTGTAGGCAGCATATAACTAGGTCTTGTTTTGTTATCCATTCAGCCACTCTGTGTCTTTTGGCTGAAGAATTTAGTCTATTTACACTTAAAATAATTATTGATAGGTATGGAATTACTACTGCCATTTTCTTCATTGTTTTCTGGCTATTTGTATTCCTCCCTTTCTTTCTTTCTTCCTTTGTGATTTAATGATTTTTTTTTTTGTAGTGTTATGCATCAATTCCTTTCTCTTTATTGTTTGTGTACCCACAATGGGTTTTTGCCTTATGGTTACTATGAGGCTTATATAAAATATCTTATATTTATAACAATCTAATGTAAGCTGATAATAATTTAACTTCAAATGCATATAAAAGCTTTACATTTCACATTCCTCCACCCCCCCACACACATTTCATGTTGTGATGTCACAATTCACATCTTTTCATATTATGTATTCACTAACAATCTATTGTAGTTATGGTTATTTTAAATATTTTTCTCTTTAAACCTTTATACTAGAGTTATAAGTGATTTACTCACCACCATTATAATATTAGATTATTCTAATTTAATTACCTTTACCACTGAGTTTTATACTTTCATGCTATTAATTAACATCCTTTCATTTCAGCTTGAAGAACTCCCTTTAACATTTCTTGTGAGGCCAAGCTAGTGGTGATGGACACCTTCAGGTTTTGTTTGTCTATGAAACACTATCTCTCGTTTTGTTCTGCATGACAATTTTGCCGGGCATAAGATTTTTTGATTGGAAGTTCTTTTCTTTCAGTAGTTTGAATATGCCATATCTCTCCCTTCTGTGCTCTAGGGCTTCTGCTGAAAAAAAATCAGCTGACAGTATTATGGGGAGTTCCTTTGTATATAACAAGTTATTTTTATCATGCTGCTTTTAAGATTCTCTCTTTGTCTTTAACTTTCACAATTTAATTATAGTAAGTCTTGGTGTGGATCTCTTTGGATTCATCTTCTTTGGAACCTTTTGGGCTTCTGGCACCTGGATGGCTGTTTCTTTCTCCAGGTTAGGAAGTTTTTAGTCATTATTTTTTTTGAACAAGTTTTCATCCCCCTTCCCTCTGTTTTCCTTTTGGGACCCTATAATGCATATATTAGTCAACATGACAATGTCTCTTAAGTCTCTTAAGCTATCTTCACTCTTTCTTTTTAAATGCTTTTTTCTTTTTGCTCCTCTGGTTCATAAATTCCACTATCCTGTCTTCAAGTTCACTATCCTCACTTCTGCTTGATCTAATCTGCTGCTGAAGCCCACTACTGAAGTTTTCAATACAGTATTGTATTCTTCAGCTCTGTGACTTCTGTTTGGTACTTTTTTTTATTATTTTTTCTATCTTTCTGTTATTATCCCTTTGAAATTCTCACTTTGTTCATGAATTGCTCTCCTGACCTTAGTGAGCATCTTTATGACCTTTACTTTGAACTCTCTGTTAAGTAAATCACTTATTTCTATTTCATTAAGCTTGTTTTTTGGAGATTTATCTTGTTCTTTTGTTTTGAACATATTCCCTTGTTTCTTCATTTTCTTTGACCTCTGTGTTGGTTTCTGCACCTTAGATGAAACAGCCACCTCTCCTAGTCTTGACAGACTAATCACATGTAAGAAATGAACCCTGTGAATCAGCCTGGACTGAGCTCCTTGTTGCCTATCAAAACTGTGATTTTCCAAGCCACCATCTTTGTACTTAGTGACTCCCAGTAGTTGTGGGTGTGTCAAGAACTGTTAGTTCCAAAGGAGAGGATTGCAGTCAGTACCTAGATGTGAACTGATTAAAAGCTGAACCCTCAGGCAGCAGCTGGTAAAGTATGCAGTCAAACCCTTTCCACAAAGAAACTGGGAGATGAGCATTTTTACCTATTTCTGCACTGAGCCTGGGTGTATAGCCACAGGGGATGATCCTGTGCCCATTTAAAAACTGCTTCTTGTGGAATCTAAAGAACAAAATAAATAAACAAACAGAACAGAAACTCACTCATAGATACAAAGAACATTTTGATGGTTGCCAAATAGGAGGGAGGTTGAAGGGGTGGGTGAAAAATGGGAAGGGATTAAAAAGTACAAATTGGTTGTTACAAAGTAGTCATGGGGATGTAGGGTATATCACAAGGAATATAGTCAATAATATTGTAATAACTATATATGGTTTCAGATGGATACTAGATTTATTGGTGTGATAGATGGGAGGAGTTTGGGGGACAGGGTGAAAAAGGTGAAGGGATTAAGAAGTACAAATTGGTAGTTACAAAATAGTAAAGCCTACGGAATATAGTCAATAATATGGTAATAGCTATGTACAGTGCAGGTGGGTGGGTACTAGACTAGTCAGGGGTTCATTTCTTAAATTATACAAATGTCTAACCTCTATTCTGAACACCTGAAATTAATACAAAATAATATTGAATGTTAACTGTAATTGAAAAATTTAAAAGGGGGGGGAGGTGAAGGGGAATAAGAGGTTCAAATTTCCAGGTATAAAACAAATGAGTTATGGGGTTGTAATGTACAGCATGGGGAATATAGTCAATAATATTGTGATAACATAGTACGGTGTCAGATGGTTGCTGGACTTACGATGATCACTTTTTTAGGTATATAAATGTTGAACAACTATGGCGTACACCTGAAACTGATATAATGCTGTATGTTAGTTATATTTTAAATAAAAATCTTTGAAAAAACTTAGCTTCTTTGTTTACTACAGTAATATGAGACCTGTGAATGCAAGCTCCATTAGCTATCAGCGCTAGCTTATTTGGGGGCCTGACCCTTGGGTGGCAGCTATAAAAGCTGGGAAGCTAGATATGTATACAAGCTCTTTCCAGAAAGATACTGGCAACTTGGTTTTCTTTTTGGTGCAAGTTGGAAGAAGAATGCAGAAGTGCCCACTAGCACTTTTGACTTTTGGACTCTTAGAAGAATCACCGCCAGCAACCAGGTGCATGCTAATTAGAAGCTGGAGCCTCAGGTACCAGCTTCTAAAGTATGCAGTCAAACCCCTTCTAGGGAAAGACTGGGAGATGCGTGTTTTTGCCTGTACTCTGTGCTAGCCCTGGGAGTGGGGTGGGGGAGACAGGCGGAAACAGCTGTAACAAGTGTTCCTGTGACTGTTAACAACTGCTTTTTTGTTTTCTCTAGCCCCGTGGCACTCATGAATACAGGTCCCGTTAGCTTTCACAGACAGGTGATTTAGGTGCCTATCTCTCAATTGGCAGCCTTAAAATTTGGAGCGCTAGATGTATGGTCCAAACCCTTTGCTTCTCAGGGAGAAGCTGGGAGTCGGGGGTTCTCTCCCAATTGTATGGTGCTATGCCAGGGGTGGGATTGATGGCAAGAGTGTGTCTCAGCATTTCCTACCCATTTTGATGTGGGTATTTTCTCGGTCGCCCAATGAGTAGGAGTCCCTCAGCTAGTTTTTGGATTTTCTCTCAGAGGAAATTCCTCCATGTGTAACTGTACATTCTGTGCATCCATAGGAGGAGGGAAATTCAGGAGCCTCCTATGTTGCCATCTTGGCCCAGAGTCCCAGTCATTATTTTAAAATTAAATTTATTGGGATAACATTGGTTATTAATATTATATAAATTTCAGGTATACAAGTTTATAATACAACATCTGTATACTCTATTATGTGTGTGCTCACCACCCAGAGTCTAGTCTCCTTCCATCACCATATATTTGACCACCTTTACCCTCCTCATCCTTCCCCTACCCTCCTTCTCCTCTGCTAACCACCATTCTATTATCTGTATCTGTGAGTTTAGGTATTTTTGTTTTGTTTTGTTTGTCCGTTTGTTGCTTTTCATTTTATATCTCACGTGAGTGAAATCATATGGTTCTTGTCTGACTTATTTCACTTGGCATAATAATCTCAAGATCCATCCATATTGTCACCAATAGCAATATTTCATCTTTTTTATGGCTAAGTAGTATTCCAATGTATATATGTCCTACTCCTCTTTCTTCTTCCTCTTCCTCTTCCTCTTCTTCTTCCTCACATATCTTCTTTATTCAACCATCCATCAAAGAATACTTAGGTTGTTTCCATGTCTTTGGTATTGTAAATAATGCTGCAATGAACATAGGGCACATATATCTTTACAAATAAGTGTTTTCAAATTTGGGGGGTGGGATAAAGCTTCTGCACAGCAAAAGAAACCATCAACAAAACAAAAAGGCAACCACTGAGTGAGAGAAGATATCTGTAAACGACACCCCTGATAAGGGGTTAATGTCCAAAATATGTAAAGAGTTCAACTCAATAACAACAACAAAAACCCAAACAATCCAATTTAAAAATAGGCAGAAGACCTGAATAGACATTTTTCCAAGGAAGACATATAAATGGACAATAGATACATGAAAAGATGCTCAACATCACTAGTTATAAGGGAAATGCAAATCAAATCCATAATGAGCTACTACTTCACAGCTGTTAGAATGCTAGTATCAATAAGACAAGAAATAACTAGTGTTGGAGAGGATGTGGAGAAAAGGGAACCCTCATGCATTGCTGGTTGGGATGTAAATTGATCCACAGTAATTTTTTAAATGGAAAAATTCAGTGCTGTTTCTTATACATTTGGTGAGGATATAAAGCAATCTAATAACACCTGACTGATGTCCTAGAATCCCACATTGGGAAATCGAGCCTGAGAAAATAATCTTAACTAACTATCTTAAGTATGGAAAAAAAGTGTCAGGCACAGAGATCTTTATCTCCGCGGTGATAATAAAGAATTAGAAACAACAACAGACCCAGAATTAGGCCTGGTTAAATAAATTATGGTACATATAACTGGCAGAAATAAATGGAAACATCAAAATGTTGACCATGATTAAATATAAGAAACATGTATGACTACCCATTTCTTTTACTTCATTTCATAGAGACAAGTAAAGAGAGGGGAGTAAGTAAGGGAGAAAGAGAGAGAAGGAGAGAGCAAGGAAGAAAAGACGGACAGGGAGCCAGGAAGAAGGATTTAAAGGAAGGGGAGACAGAGAGATAAAAAACAGATACATGAGGAAGCACATTATATCTTCCTTTAAGAAAAAAACACTATACAAACTTTTAATAGAAAATTAGTAGGTGAGTCTTCAATTTAAATTAATAGAAAATTAGTAGGTGAGTCTTCAATTTAAAATGGTACCTTAGAATCAGCTGCTCTTATGATTTTAAAATACTAAAAAATGTCCATGTACTACATGAATTTCATTTATACACATATGAAAGAATACATTTGTTACATAAAAGAGATATAACTGTAAGTATAAATGAAATTTAAAATGAAAGAAGTCATCTGTTTTGTTTAAACCTTTCTAGACTCCACAGTAATACTACAGACTATCACTCCTCTTTGAAATGTCATAAGAGCGTGGTTTTCATACTTCTCAGTAAAATGTCACAAGAATATTTCCATACAGCATTCCAGTGAACAGTAGAAATGAAGCTGCACAGAACTCTATCCAACTTTTACACAGAGGAAAACATTCTTCTAGTTCATTAGCAAATGTGTGCAAAGTCAAAGAAAGCCCCTGTGGATAACAAAAACAAGTTCTGCTACAAGGGACAGCTTTTCCAAACAGAGAAAGGGATCAGAATGGAAAGCATTCAAGAAAATTTAAACAGGTACAGATGATGAATGATGGTCTCTACATTATAGGTAACCTTTGTAGGTACCTATGCATCATACTATATATAACTGGAATAAAACCTTAACTATTTCAAAACCAGTGTTCTGCAACCCTCAGACTGCCGGATCTCACAGCTCTGGAACTAGAAGTGGCCAGAAAAAGGAAAAAAACTCTAAATACATCTTTGATGATAATGCAAAAACATCTAGAAATGACCAAAATTGTCTGAAATTAGCCAGTAATTCTAAGAGTACATATATTGTAACTGATTAGATATTAAACCTGAAGAAGCACTGGTGTTAGCTGGCAAATTCAAAAAAGGTCAGCTCTGACATGAAATACTCAATGATTATTTGCTGAATGAATGATATTTATGGAAGTATCAATTGGAATCAAATAAGATAAAAATAGGGAAGAAAGAAGTGATGAAGAGTAGTCATATCGATTAGAAGTAACTACTAATAAAGAGCATCTTTCACAGATTGATAACAGAAGTGAGAAAAGGCAAATGAGACAGTAAAAGAGGGGAAAGAAAACCACCCACTTTAAAATTGTTGCCATTGACTTGTATACAGAATATATAAAGAATTCAAAATTCAACAATGAAATAAGAAGGTAAAAGATCTGAAATGACATTTAACAAAATAAGAGATATGGTGGCAAACAACGGAAAAGATGTTCAACATCATTAGTCATTAGGGGAAAGAAAATTAAAACCACAATGAGATACCACTAACACCTACTAGAAGGGCTAAAATTAAAAACCAAAGACAAAACAAACAAAAATATCTGACACTACCCAACAATCCTATGCCTAGGTATTTATCCAAGTGAAATGAAAACCTACATTCACACCAAAAGAACAAAACAAAACAAAACACAACATGTAAATGGTTACAGATTTTATTTATAACTGTTAAAAACTAAAAATTCCCCCAATATCCTTCAGTTAGGGAATGGATCAATGATGTCATACATCCATGCAATGGAATACAGCTCAACAATAAAGAGGAACAAACTCCTGATACATGACCACAGCATGGATGAGCAGCAAATGCATTATGCTAAGTGAACGTGGATAGACTCAAAAGGCTACATTCTGTATGGTTCCATTTACACATTTGCAAAGGCAAAAACACAGCGGCAGAAGATAGATCACTGGTCGCCAGAGGCTGGGGGCGGGTGCAGAAGCTGGCTACAAAGGGGCATGGGAGAATTTTGGGGGTGATGGAATTATTCCACATCACAGAACTGTGCACTAAAAAGAGAGAGTGTCACTGTTTGTAAATTACACCTTAATTTTTAAAAATGAAACACAACTGTAGGCACTGAAGTCCTGAACTGCTCTGTTCGGCTCCTGTGTGTGTTGGCTTCAGGGAGGAGATCATGAGAGTGAGGTGGGCAGGGCAAATGTTTGTGCTGAATTTCAGCAGCAGAACTAATTAGGCAGAACAGTCTGAGAGTTGCAAAGGCGGTGTTCACTGCGTAGATTAGCAAGGACTCTTTTGCAGGGGACTAAAATTCAAAATAAACTAATTTACAGATACTGGGAAAGTTTCAGAGAACATAGGACAGCTCAGAATTTGTTGCTCTAAAAATTTTTAAACTTTAATTTACATATCACATGAATTCCATCAGGGAGCTCCCTACCTTCACCCCCATCTCTCTGCCTATTTTCTTCATTCTTTTCTCTGTGTTCTCTGTAGACTGGCTTCTCTATTTCTTTAGTCTACATGGTAGGGAACCTGGCCACTGATGGAGAAACTGTATCTAATATCTTTAGCTTCTGGTTAGAGATTGGATTCTGTCTCAGTTCCAGTTCCCGAATCCTGCAAATACTCTGGCCCTACTTTGGTCTGATGTCCACTGCTGGGCCAATCAGCCGTGTGTTGGGCAGGGTGTCATGCTGCACAAAATGGTTGTTCCCACTGTAACCACGTGAGAGGGAAGGAAGGAGCATTTCCCAGAAAGCACAAGGACTAGGCAGACAAAGTATTTTGTACACTATACATGGCATGAACAGTCTTTATCCGTATGGCAGGTTACCTTCCTTAAAAAGTATGGTAAGGTCAAATTACAATGGTCATTGTCTTATTTTTTACAGGGGAAATGCAAACAATGAACAGGTTATGCTTCTGATTAAGGACCTGAAGCCAAATACCATTCTTAATCACCCATAAATCATGTATCTTTATAGGTATAAATGCTTCTAAAGTTTATATTCATTAGTGTCAAGAAAACAATAGGGTAACAATAATATAAAATTCCATTTAATATTATATAGTACTTCCCTCATCCAAAATAGTAAATTCTTTAACTTAATCTATGTAATGACAGGTGCAAAATACATAAACAACCAAACAGAATTAAGACCAAATAGAATCAATGTCCTACACACAGTAAGCATTTCAAATTGTTAAATGCATGAAATGCACTCAAGTCTTAAGACTTTATGATTTCTCAGTTTTAGAGGAATAAAGCCAAAAGTTAAGGACCACTTTAATCAGTGTCAGAGAACAGAAAAGGATTTTCAGGGCATGGAAATTTTCAAACACTTAGGACCATAAAATGGCTTATTAAGAAGCTGATTCTGGAATGCTGAACCTGATTTTTAAAAATGTAGCAAAAAATAATCACTACAGATTAAATTAGCACAGTAGTAAGTTTTCTGCTTCTTTGAGCTGCTTTCTAATTCAGCCTGAACAGTGGACGGCATCCACCCTAGTTTTGCAAGGCACACCTGCCTTTAAAATGAATGCATCAACTCTTACATGCAACACATTTTCATCCTTTGATCTTTTCTCACTTTGTTTTTCAAAACATCAAAGAGTTTAAAGCTGTGTCTTGAATAGTGTCCAAACCTCAAAAATACAGCTCTGAGTTTGATCCTGAGCCCACAAAATCAGAAGCCTTGCAATCTCAGCCACAACTTATTTTTCTCTTAAACCTTGCTAAAAATATGCTGAAGTGTTTCTTTTATCTAAGCAATTTTAAGGCTTAGATAAAAATTTATGGCAATAAAGTAATGAGATTTTCTTTTTAAACAATTTTAACCAAAGGTGTACCTCTTAACTAGCTCTTAGTCATATGATAGCAGTGCTTTCTCCGCACTTTCCTCACCTCAGTGGACCGCTTTCCTCTTGATACCTGACAGAAAAATAGGTTTGTCACACAGATTCCCCAATCTAAGCCAGCAGCCACCCAATCTAAGCCAGCACCTTGGGCCACCATCACTGCTGTCAGCTGGGAGCTCACATCTCCTAGCTCCTCTCACCCTATTCCTTGTCTTGCTACAACTAGTTAGTTTCTCAACATTGTTTATACCGAGTGTAGAAAACCCCCCCCTTCTCCTTCACTCAACATATACTGTTAGCACAGAGGTCTTTTATTAAAGGTTTAAATGTAACAAAGGGTGGCACAGTGCAGAAACAGTGTTACATATTATAATTATTACATATTATTATATAATCAATATATATTAAATATTATAATATAATTATTAAATAATATAAAATATTATTAAAAACATTATTATTCCTCAGCACTCCTGATCATCTTTTTCCTTAAGCCCCTTCCTCTGTCATGGATCTAGAGCCTTCTCTCTCCTTCAATCCAAACCCTTCTCCTATCTCTCTTCTATTTCCTACTCCTATCAAACTTAACCCAAGAGAGGGCAGTTCTCAAATTTCTGTTACTTTACTCTAAAGGGAATCTAAACTCTTTTCTTTCAATCTTTTCCTTCCAAACTGCCTAGAGAACTCACCTTTCACAACTAACAGAAAGCCCACCTAGGTGTCTTCTAAACTAAAGTTCACTTTTTTGTCTGTAAGGAATGCAACATTCTTTTAGGTTTTCTAACAAAAGCTACAGCCCATTTCTAAAGCAATAAATTTTTCTTCCTGTTATAAAAACATACCAGAAAATTTATAATCAAATGACTGTTGTTCTTTTCAAAGAAGGCCCAGGAGAGGTTATTCATTTACTGAAATGACTTTATCATTACTCGAATTACCTCCCACACACTTTACTAAGAAAAGTGGCTTACTGTTGTACCTCAGGAAATCTTCTTTTGGTCCAAGGACCTCTGGTTCTATCTCTCATTCTCATTCCTACATCCATTCATTCAACCAACCAAAGGACATAACATAACACTAGATATGGGAAATACATCCTAGTGCGTAATCCAGAAGGGGCCGTACCGGTGCTACCTATGAACCAAGAGATGAGGGCAGTGGGGTTGTGTGTGATTAGACTGAGCTTGGAGTTGGGAGGAATTTTATCAAGCTGTCACTAGCTTATATGGAAACGTTAGGATTGAGAAGGGAAGTTGCTGCCTGTGGGATCAGCATCAGCCCCCACGCCTCCAGTCCAGAGACACACGGCACATTCCTGCAGGCAGGCTAATACTGCTAGTAATGCAGTAATGCTGCCCTTTCCTGAAAATACGATACATGTGTAGTCAGTGTTATGCTTAATACTGAACTGTCCTACATCTTAACTGCTTTTCATTCATTTATTCAACCAAGAAGTATTTATAAGTATTTATTTTCTATGGACTTGAGGAGAACAGCTTCGTCTACTGAAAATCGCATTCATTTATAACTATGTTCTAGGCATCGTGTTACAACTAAATGAACAAAGTCAACAACTGTCTGGTTAATTGTACCTAAATAAAGCTGAGGGGAAAAAAGAACTCTCTGCTATTATCACAATAACATATCTTCATAAGAATAGTTTTGATTCATCAGTAAAAAATTATTATCTATAGTACATTGTTAAGGAGCGGGGGCAAGTATATAATGCATTTTATAAAGAAAATGTAAAGTAACCTACAAAAGTAATCTATTTTACTCTCTTCATTTGAAGAGTTAATCTTTAACTACATGGAAAATTCAAATATTCAGAAAGATAGTTCTTTTCCCCCAAGGATTCCAGAAAAAAAAAGTATATTCCACTAGATAATACAGAAGTCAATTTTCAGACAACTGAATCTCTTAATCCCAAAATAATTTTTAAGCAAATGTCCCCTCTAAATTTATTTATTTACAGTATACCATGTAAAATAAGGAAAATTTGCATGTTTATTGTTCCTCTTTTGTTATCTAATCCAATGCTGAACAAGGTTGGGAGATACCCAAAGTATTTCTTTGGTGTGTGCCTGTTTCCCCAGTTACTGGACAGCACTTTGAGCCTATGTTACTCTTTGGCTGCTCAAGTCTTCCCTAGGTCACTGCACTCAGCCTGACAACATCTCTTCCCTGACTCGGTCTTCAAAACATAACCATCCTTGATCATATTCCTTCTGGCATCCAACTGCAAATTGGGCTAATTTCATAAACTAACTCAAGCTAACATTAATTAGTGATGATAATAGCTTCATACATTGCTGCTTTCAGGGAAATGTGAAGAAAATAGATGTATAAAAATATAATACTATAATCCAAGAGCACGGGTCTTTTTCCCATTTATGGTAACCAACCAACGAACTCTCAAAGTAACATAACAAACAAAGCAAACAAACATCAAGGGTTATAACAAAAAAAACTGGCTTACATTTAACTTCAGTTTAAAAAAGAGAAGAAATGAGAATATACTACTTTACATTTGTATATAATGTTATTTCATAACATATATGTATATATGTTTTATTTACTTTAATATTTAAAAAAATGCTGTAAGTTCATATTATTCCTACTTTACAGATGAGAAAATTTAGTCTCAAAGAGGTTATGCTACTACCAAATGGCAGATCAGGGACTCTAAACAATTCTAATTCTAAGTCAAGTATATTTTCGCTGTGCACAGCACCTATAAATGTTCACAATGTCTCATTTTAAACTAAATAAAAGAAACATGAAAGTATATAAACACAATGATGAAACTACACTTAAATTCAACATATGGCCACTTTAAAAAGAAAATGGGGAGTAAGATAGGAGGGAGAGTGAGCAAGTCTGGCAAAAGGAAAAAGCAGGAAAAGAGATTGGGCAGAAAATGTCAAAGAGAGAAATAGATACGAGAGGGAAATCAAAAAAGACAGATGTGTCTGTCTGAAAGGAAGGATGAGTTGAAGTCTGGGCCGGGTGGGTTCCTGAGTCTGTTCTGCTTCCAGCCAACACAGCTGGCTTCACGTTTCCAGAGGAGTCTTTCTCTTCATTCCTCGTCCTGCATCCTGCCTGCGGCCTGCGTCATGTCCTAGTCAGTCAAACATCTTCCCCAATCTAAACAGTCCAGAGAGCCTGGGGCTAGTATTTCCACAGATCCCAAGAGCCCTGATGTTATCTTGGTCAAATCACTGTAATTAGTTTTCTTTTCACTTCCTCAGTGACAAAACTAAAAGCAATTTACTTCAGAAATCTCCATTGTCTTCTATCTCTGAGGATTAGTGGAGACCCAAGCACTTACCTGATAGTATCAAAAGTCTGACAGTGGTAACAAAACAACAAGCAAATCAAGATTCCTACTGTTGAAATAGTCAGTACCCAAACCTGACTTACTGTGTTTTTTTTTTTTAACTAAAAAATCACTGTTCTAAGTTACATATATAATAGATAAGAAAATGCCTATACATATTCACCACTTAGGTATCTAGGTTTTGGTTTTATTTAGTTTAATTGAATATTTAAGTAAATTAGGTATAACTTTTGAAAATGAGATAAATATCCTAGCATTAAATATCCTAGCCAGTAATAACATAGCATTACTAGCATTTAATAAGCTTCTTAAATCATTGATATAATATTTTAATACGTAAAATATTTTATAATATTTTAATAAAAGAACAGGTTTGGGAGACACTGAGGTTGCATCCCAGCTTAGGCTCTTAGTAACTGAATGATTTTTGGACAAATTACTTAATATCTTCGAACTTTAGGTTCTTTATCTATAAAATGGGGCTAATAATATAATACTAATCACAAAGGTTGTTTTGAGAATTAAATGAGATAAGGACTTAAAACTGTTCAACATGTAGCAACCACTCAACAAATATCATCTATTATCTATTATTATTATTAGCCACTAACCTTCTACCTAGCTGCACCAAACTTCATTACTGTATATCCTTTTGCTTTATTAAGAAAAAGTTAAAGTTCCCAGACAAAAAAATTAAATTTCATCACCACTAAACCAATATTACAAGAAATGCTAAAGGGACTTCTTTAAGAAGAAAAGATAAAAAACATGAATAAGAAAATACAGGAAAGAAAAAAAATTCTGTGACAAAGGCAAACACATGATAAAAGCAGTGTATCAATCAACTACAACAATAAATTAAGGGGACACAAAAATACACATACACACAAAAGAAGTAAAAAATAATGACAAAAACATAAACATGGAGGGGGTGATTTTAGAATGTGTTCAAACTTAAACAACCAACTTTAAATAGACTGCTATAAGTATACTGTGGTATATAGGAAACACATGGTAACCACAAACCAAAAATCTACAAGAGATAAACAAGAAATAAAGAGAAAGGAATCTAAACACAGTACTGTAAAATCCTAAACACACAAGAAAAGAGAGCAAGGGAATAAGAAAGGAACAGAGAAGAACTACAAAAACAGTCAGAAAACAATAACTACCTACTTTTATACACCAATGGCAATAATTACCTATCAATAATTACTTTAAATGTAAATAGACTAAATGCTCCAATCAAAAGCGTAGCTGAATGGATTGAAAAAAACAAAAAAACAAGACTCATACAGATGTTGCATACAAGAGACCACTTCACATAGAAGGACATAAACAAACTGAAAGTAACGGGATAGAAAAAGATATTTCATGCAAATAGAAATGAATAAAAAAGCTGGGGAAGCAATACTTATACCAGACAAAATAGACTTTAAAACAAGGGTTCTATCAAGAGACAATGAAAGGCATTTCATAATGACAGAGGAATCAATCCAACAAGAGGATATAACCCTTGTGAACAACTACGCACCCAACGTAGGAGCACCTAAATATATAAAGCAAATACTGATGGACCTAAAGGGAGAAATTGACACTAATACAGTCACAGTAGGGACTTTAACACCCCATTGACACCAATGGATAGATCGTCCAGACAGAAAATCAACCAGGAAACAGTGGTCTCAAATGAGAGGCTACAAAAAAAAAACAAACAAACAAAAACACAGTAGAGCAGATGGACTTAATTGATATTGTTATGACATTTCAACCCAAAACAGCAGAATTACATTTTTCTCAAGTGCACATAGGACATTTTCCAGAATAGAACATATATTAGGCCACAAAACAAGTCTCAATAAATTTAAGAAGACTGAAATCATAGCAAGTATCTTCTCTGATCACAATGGTATAAAACTAGAAATCAATTACAAAAAAAAACCCTGAAAACCACACAAACACATGGAGGCCAACTAACATGCTACTAAAAACTGAATGGGTTAATAATGAGATCGAGGAAGAAATGAAAAGATACCTTGAGACAAATGAAAATGAAAACACAATGACCCCAAATCTATGGGACACTGCCAAAGCAGTTCTAAGAGGAAAATTTATGGCAATACAGTTCTATTTCAAGAAACAAGAAAAATCTCAATAAGCAATGTCACTAAAACTAAAGGAACTAGAAAAGAAGAACAAACATAGTCCAAAATGAATAGAAGGAAGGAAATAATAAAGATCAGAATGGAAATAAATGAAATAGAGTCTAAAAAAAAGATTAAAGTGTTTTTAGAAGTTTTAGAAAACTGTGTTTTTAAATAATAAACAGTAATACAAAATTAAAGTCAAATATTGATAGTCATATATATTTAAAATTGAAAAGCAGAGATATAATACTTTTACAGTTTACCTCAAAGTCTATCAGCTGGAGGTCAGCAATCAGTGTCACCAGCAGGCCACTATTGTAGAGTTCTTGTGCGAGCTGTGCCACAGCCTCCGTTGGGGGTTCCTTGTCATTTGTACCACACAGAATTTCTTTCATCGCTTGCAGTGATTTCGACACTTCTTCTGAAGCCTAGTGACCAAAAAGTATGCTAAGATTTAAGAGAATAAAAATTTTCAGGCTATAAACAAACAAACAAATAAACAAACACCACTTCTTAGGCCCTGTTTATGATCAAAGAACATTGTACAGTTATAAACAAAAAACATTTAGTAGGCACTCCTGTTTTATTTTAAAAAGCTACTAGAATTTATTTATATATATAAAAAAAATCTCTAGTATTTCTACTTAGTCAACATAATTGAAATAATCTTCCCTTAAACCATACTCAATCAACTTTGCTAGTAATTAATTCTAAATTTAACTCTTGAAAATTAAATTGACTCCACTTTAAAGACTTATCAGTAGCTACTAGTTTTTATTTAAAGCATTTGCTAAGGTTTTTCAATAAAACCCTATTCTTCTGATTTTTAATGGACTAGGTATAAAATCATAAGGTCAAAACCCGTAAACTTTCTTTGTCAATCTACTTTTCCCTCACATATAGTCATTACCTTTTTTGCTATCTATGAAACTTAAAAAAACAAAACCAAACAAACAAAAAAACCCCCACCTCACTACATTTAAAGAATAACAGGAAAATCCACAGCAGTAGAAAGTAGACTAGTGATAGGACCTTGGCAGGGGAGAATGAGGAATGACTGCTGACAGGTACAGGGTTTCTTTTTGGGGTGATGAAAATGTTCTGGAATTTGATAGTGGTGACGGTTGCACAACTTCATGAGTACACTAAAAGTGTACCAATTCGTACACTTTAAAATGGTGGATTATATGGTATGTGAATTATATCTCTATAAAAAATTTTTTTAATTAACACTGGTGAGGAGAGGAGAACAAGCCAATTAGCTTAATGATTTGATTTGTTGACTATTTTAAAAGAAATATACCATAGTTTTATTTTAAGTAGAGTACTCTAATCATTATAATTGTAGAAGGGAATAAGAATAAAGCAAAATAATTAAAAATAATTCATAGTTGTGGACACTTCTCAAAAAATAATTTCCAGATACATTTTATGATCTGAGAAGCAAACCTTAATTTATTAAGGGTTGGAAGTTTAACTTACCCACAGAAGAGTACTTTAAGCATATATATGGAGAGAGTCAAAAATAATTATAAAGCAAACACCTGTGTGGCCATAACACAGGACAAGAAATAGAAAGAACATTTTTAGCATACCAGAAGTTACCTGAATGACCCTTCTTCAGGCTATAAACAAACAAACAAATAAACAAACACCACTTCTTAGGTCCTGTTTATGATGAAAGAACACTGTACAATTATAAACAAACAAAAAACATTCAGTAGGCACTCCTTTTTTATTTTAAAAAGCTAATTTTAAATTTATTTTAATTTTAATTTTATTTTAAATTTTAATTTTAATTAAATTTTAAATTTTAATTTTAATTAAAATAAAAATTTTATTTTATTTTAAAAAGCTAAAAGTAAATAATTTTATCTTAGATGACAATCATTTATTTACTTTTCTTTGTAGTTTTCTTACCTATGTTTGCATACCAAAACAATATAGTCTAGTTCTGCTGATTTGGAATAATAGCACCTGTACTCTTTTATAATTTGCTTCTTTCACTCAACACTATATTTGTGAGATTCATCCATGCTGCTGCATGTAGGCAGCAGGTCTTCAATTTTCATTGCTTTACAGTATTCCATTGATGGCAGGACATTTGGGTTGTTTCCACTGGGGTTTATTATGAACAATAAAATGCTATGAACATTCTTGTACATGCATCCTGGGCACATGTTCAAGTACATTTCTAGAGTTTATATCTAGCAGTGGAACTGCAGGATTTTAGAATATGCATACCCTCCTATCTAACAGATAACATACTAAATTGGTTTCAAAAAGCCAACAGTGAATGAAAGTTCTTATTGCTTTCCATACTCGTCAACACTTAGTATCATCAGACATTTTTCATTTTTGCCATGGTAGAACATGTGTAATATGAATATAATGTGGGTTTAATTGGTTAGCCTTTTCTTGATTACTAATAACAATAACTCATTAATTTTTTTAAACTTTTTCTCTTTTTTGTCATTCAGACTTAATCTTTGATGAAGGTCATTTCTTTTTTTATTTGGATCCTTATTTGGCTTGTTATTACAAAATACACTAGAATTAAAAATATATTTCATTATTATAAGACATAGGATGAGAAATATATTTCTACATCCTCACAAGAATATAAGATTGCATCATACACTGGGACAGAAATATACTGTGCAGTCAAAGGTATTTATTTTCTAGATTTCTTGAATCTTGCCATAAACTAGTCACTTTAGAGAGAAATCAAATATGTAGCATTCAACATCCCTCCAAGGGAATAACTAAAATACCAAAAAGACCTTCCTATGAGGAAGCTCTGCTTCCTCATATAACATTAAATAATGTTAAAATGAGGTTGCACTGTAGTAGAAACTATCAGTTGATCTTTAAATAAAAACTGTTTACCTTTCTTGCCAGTGTAACATTATATACCAATATAACACCTTAGATTTTTAAGCTATGGAGTCCAGAGGGATTCAAGGTTGGTCAGAGGCTCTAGGTAGTAGTTCAAGACAACAGGCTTAACAATTATCAGCTTCATAAAACCTGAAATCAATTTAAATGTATTTATAGAGACCCTATGTGCCCCATCACAGACATTGGTTTTTGGTCTTGGAATACATATATTTTAATAATAATGTGATTGTTTTAGCTCATACCTTGTCTGTCTTTTTGTCTTGCTTTTCCAAAATGGCTAAGTTGTCTTTCAGAATTTTCACGATTTCTGCTGGGTTTTTGTGTGATTTACTAAACAAAGGCATTTTTTTTCACCTATAGAAATCTCTTCTTCCAATATGGAATGCTAAAAACAAACAAATAGGCAAACAAAAATCATGAATGTAACTCTTAACATGATTAAATTGTTACACTAAAATGTCTTATAAGTTTTCATAACCCCAGTTCAGTAATATGAAACTTTAAAATTGATCAAACTAAAATGAGTTTCATGCCAAATTTAAATGCATACAAAATATTGTTAAAAGTTTACCTAAAAGTTTTTCCTCAAAGTTTAAATTTTTTTCTATACCAAAAATAAAAGGACTGTGCAAGAATGTGAAATGGAGTACTTTTGCAGAACAAGCTGATATTTAAAACTAGGTGTTTTGACTGAAAAAAGTAATGACGATGGTGATGATCGATAAAACATGTAAAACTAAAGTGGCATTAAGATCTACATAAAGCAATATTTAAAAGCATGCTACTCCACAGCAATCACAAAATTGCAATGTAAAATTATTTAGAATCTGTTCTTTGTTTACTTACAATATTCAGCCGACCATACTCACTGATGAAATGAGGACTACCATGATGGAGGATGAGGAGGGTGGGGGAAAGAGTATCAATCCTTGTATCCTTGGGGTTATTTTGTTTTTGTTGTTTTTTTTTGTTTGTTTTTTTTGAGCCACCGGGCCAGCCCCCTCAATCCTTGTTTTGAGAACATCTATTTACATAGTGCAGAGAAAGCCAAATAGGGCTGTCATGGCCCTATTTATACTAAAAATGTAAGTAGTACGGAGAAAATCTTCCAAGTAAAGGCTCCAGTTAGTGGAGGCATATTCATTTACTTTACATTTAGCAGCAAAAATATTTCAAGCATTACAGAAATATGATGCAATAAATCAAAAGGCTCCCATTAACCAATTACCCAGAGATGACAACTATTATGAGTTCGGTATCGATTCCTCCTGAATTTTTTCCACACACATAAAAATAAATATATTTTAAAACAAAAATAGAATAGTACAAAATATAGTATTTTGTAACTTTTCCCCACTTGTTATATCTTGAATATCATTCTATAAGTACACGTTTAAATCTACAATATTTTTATACATATACATCATGTAATTATTATTTGGCAAGTTCTTATTAAATTATTATAATTTATTTTACCAATACCTTATTGATGGACAGTTGGGTTAATTCCATCTCTTCTAATATTTTTGTTATTAATAATGATGCAATTAATCAATGAAGAATATTATACATAAATGTGTATACACAAACATATGCACCAGTTGATAGCAGCACTTGAACCAGATATGAGTCTGTGGCTATGGTTCTCAATTCCTCATCCCCCAAGATTCCTACTTCCTAAATCTGGTTCCCTAGGATTTCTGTTAGATCTATGAGTGACCTTGTATCCTTCCAATAAATTCCTTCAGTATGTCTGTGGTCAAGAATTCCAATGGGATACATATATGTTATGAAGTGGAAATCAAAACTGTTGGTATAAATTTTGATGATAAACAGACTTAAAAACTGTTTCACGTTTTTAGGAGGGATGCTGTTTTCAGTAGGGATGCCTCAACTTCCCAATGTGGGGAGTGTGAAGGGGAACTGGTCCACTTTCAAGGCAAGGATAAGTTGCAAAGCATGTTAAAGGACCCCGGTCAGCCTCTAAAGCTGATTCTGAAAGTTGACAGAACACTCAAAGGTAAAGTATGTGAAGATAAGACTGTGAATCTCACTGGATGGTGTAAGGTACCAAAACCAGAAAGCACTGGAAGAACATTGTGTGTTGTCCCTTTATGAAAAATAACGTTATAAAGATGTATTGGGTTTTTCTTTAATAATCAGGTCTAAACATAAATATAAAGGCAGAGTGTATTTAAAAGTTTATGTAATGTGGAGGTGGGGTGGGTGCTAAAACGATCATTGGATACTTGGGCAGAGCAAGCAATCTGTTGCTTTGTACCTGGGTGAACTTGGGCACAGTGTGTGATCTCTCTAAGGCTCAGGTTCTTATCTGTGAATGAGGACAATGACATCTCCCTTTTAGGGTTGTTGTGAGGGTTAACAGTATGCAGAATACCTTGCACAGGGCCTAGTGTAAGTGAGATACTCTATAAGGTTTAGCTGCTATTATCACAAAACTTCCATGTCCGTTAATGAATTATTTTACTATAGAGAAAGGCATAGTAATTGACATATAATTTTTTCTTAATTAAGTGTCCTAGACACTTCTGGCTCCTTGAATAAATTCCTGTAGTATGTCTGTGGTCAAGAATTCCAATGGGATACATATATGTTATGAATTGGAAATCAAAACCGTTGGTATAAATTTTGATGATAAACAGACTGTGTCACGTTTTTAGGAGGGATGCTGTTTTTTTTTTTTTTAATGTGAATTTCTTTGAATGTTCAATATTCAATGTTCAAATATTTAGCATTAAAAAATTTTTACAGGCTAAATGCATTTGTGTAATTGCTAGTTTTCTCCATGTAGTTTTACTGCACTGAGGAAAAGATAGTCAATTGTAGGAATTTCAACTAAATTCGTACTCCCTGACATTAAAACAGAGTACAAATTACGGCATGGTATCATGTATTATATGACATGTCCATTATCTATTGCTCTGCTTAGTTCTCACCGTAACAAGCTAATTCTAATGTGAATTCTACTAAAATTACAAATGATTTCAGGATATCCATGTTAATATAATAGTCATCAGCATTTCCTGATTCATTATCTCATTTGCCTGATGGTTCGTTCATTTATTCATTCCCTTACTCACTCAATAAACAGTGTGCGTAAGTACTAAGCACAGGCACCTTGCTCATTGGCGCTGATTATTAAGTGGAGAAAGCAAACATTTTAGGAGCAATGGGATAATATAACAGAAGGAATTAACACACAGTATATATAATACCTTTAATTCAGTATTCCTTTTTTTGAATTTATTATTTTCACATTTTAAGTGTACCTATTTACTGTAATAACTATAACATTAGTTTAATAATGTTTTAAAATTTCATAGGATCATTGTTCTTCAATTCTGGGACCAATATTTTGAGGGAAATCAAAACCCATACTCTCACACTATGCAGTTCCAGATCCCCTACGAATTAACGTGAAACCCTACTGCCTGCGCTGTTCTCTTCATACCATGGCCAGCCCCACTCCACGCCCAGACTGAACACCTGCCCCCATAACCTTCAAACTCGGGGTTACCCTTTCTACCATTTGGGCAACAGGGCTGGTCACTGCATGTAAACCCACCCTAATCATTTACCCCACCTATCATTTAAGAAATGCGCCAACTGGCACTCAACACTACCTGCTAAACATGGTACTCAAACCCCCATCTAGTTCTGAGTTGGTAACTGATCATTATTATTCAGAAGTGATCACCCTTATCTGGGTATCATTTGTTCTATCTGTAAATTAAGGTGTGTTTTTTTCTGTTTTTTGTTTTTTAGTTTAACTAACCATGAATTCACTCAGTCATTATCATTTAACACATATTTTTCCATTTCATTCATGAAGGTATCAAGAAAAATTTTGCCAAAGCCCAGATACAGTATACTTATTTGTTAATGCTTATTTTATTTATTATTACATCTCCATGACTTGTTAATTTTATAACTGGAAGTTTGTACCTTTTGACCCCATCCACCCATTTCATCCATTCCCACCCCCTGCTTCTGGCAACCACCAATATGTTCTCTCTATCTATAAACTTGGTGTGTTTTTGTTTTTCAGATTCCACATATAAGTGAGATCATGTGGTATTTGTCTTCGTCTGACTTATTTCACTTAACATAATGCCCTAAAAGTCCCTCCATATTGTTGCAAATGACAAGATTTCATTCTTTTTTACGGCTGAATAGTATTCCATCCTGCACGCACATGTGTGTGTACACATTCATCCATCAATGGACACTTAAGTTGTTTTCATATCTTCACTATTGTAAATATTATGATGCTGCGATGAATATAGATATAGATATAGATATAGATACATATATATATTTGAATTAGTGTTTTCATTTCCTTCAGATAAATACCCAGAAGTGGAATTGCTGATTCTATTCTAAACATAGAATTAGAATTGATAATTCTATTTTTAATTTTTTGAGCAACCTCTATACCATAAGAGGGGGTTCTTCAAGAAAGATGGAACATCATATTTTTAAATTGATAGGCTCTAGGTTATTCATCACTTGTCCATAGTCATTCTGAGTCTTTAACTCCTCGTACCCATTATGGTCAAACCTAAAATGCTTAAGGTAGAGACAAAAGGAATGAAGGAGTCCTAAAAATGTTATCTTCTGGATATAAATTGGTAGTACTGATTTTTACAGAAAAGCTACTTCCGAGTTTTCAGAACATACATTAATTTTCAGCAAAGCAGGAAGCAGTGACAGGAGAAGATACCATGTTTTTCCAACAGACTGACACTGGATGAATACCTCTTGGGCACTGAGAGCTGTGTGGGGGCCTCACACGTCTGCCTGCCTGCCCTTGAGCACTCTTGCTGACAGTGAGCCCTGCAGCACACAAACGTCCGGGACTGACGCCGGCCCTGTTGTACTTTTCCATTTTTAAGAGTGAATAAACAGAATAAACAAAATAAAATGTAGGTTCTATTTAAAGAAATAAAAAGGCAGCACAAGAAAAGAGAGAAATGCCCTATAGACTTGGACAGGAAAGGGTGCTTCCAAAATTAAAATCAATTCTCTGTAGGAGATAGAATAGACGTAATTGAAAAAAGAAAAGGATTTAGACAAAAACAGAGCTGGCCAAGATAAAATATCAAAAACACATACATATTATATACACACATGTACCCCCCATACACACACAATACAGCATGATCATCCAAATCTGCTTAGAGCAGAAATGACCCCATAGAAAATTGACTGAGGACCACAAAAAGGTACAAAATTAGTCAGTCTACATTTATTCATTCAGAAAATATTTACCAAGCATCTGTAATGTGCCAGGCATTGAACTAGGAAATGCAAAATGAAGAAGTCTTAGAGGGCTCATAGACAAAAGTTTTAGTCAGAATGCCAGAAAAGGTCAAAGAAACTAAAATGATGAAGATACCGTGTGTGTGTGTGTGTGTGTGTGTGTGTGTGTGTGTGTGTGTGTAGAGAGAGAGAGAGAGAAAGAGAACAAGAGAGAGATGGATATATTTTATATAACATATGTATTAGTATTATTGAGATAAAGTGTTATCCTATAAAAATAGACATTACAACAACAGGGGGAGGTAAAGAAAGACAACAACAAGAACAAAAGAAACTAAAAAGTGGAGTGGAAGCAACAATCAAAGATGTAACAGCTTAAGTAGAAAAAAGATCTAAACCTGGTCATTTAAAGGATTTTTCTCATTGAGATTAGTGATGAGAACCCTAAATTCAGTGTCCTGTAGTTTTTAAAACAAACATTCCTCTTTCAAAGCTCATTCCTACAGAATGACCTTAACAAAAAAGGGATAAAAATTAAGTTGTCTTTGGACTTCTATAAAACTAAATGCCATGGAGAAAGGCTACAGAGTTCTGAGAGGGAAAGTCTATAACCTGGTAATTAAATGTCTAGCCAACATATTTATATGTTAACACACTGTGTACACTTACTAGAAATTCTACAAAAAGATGAGATAGAATCAAGCCCGCAAGAGTTCAACAATATAAATGCTAAAAATCAGAAATTGTTCTTGAAAGGGAGCCTTGATATTGTTGGCAGGACATGTGGGAGGGTGAGAATCTACAATTATAATTCACTCATGTTGGAAGAAAAATAAATAAGAATTCAACTAAATCAGTTAAAAAGGAAACTGCCCCCAAAATCTCCAAGAAAAGAGGGATGAAAATAATAACAACAGAAGTAGAAACAACTGAATGAGAAAAGTAGAAGAAAAATAAAATCTCTGGTAACTCTTTGGTCTGCATTTCTTTTGGTGATAGACTTGCCTGCTCTACCTCCCACCCCACCCTCCAAAAGGGTGGGAACGTGACCCGGTGGGTGTGGCCGGAGTATTCCTTTCACTGCCCTGACTACAGCAGTTGGCTCAAAAATGGATTGTGAAACAGTCAAAACAATCAAAATGCTTCAACACCACTTTTCCCCTAGGTATTTTAATTTAATTTAGTTTAAATAAAATATTTGGGGCATATAGAAGAAGAAACAGAGGACAATGTAACACATTCCTCTATATTTTCCACCCAGCCTAAAAAACTAAAAGCAACCAAAGCAACCCCCTTGGTACAACTCCCTGTCCTATTCCCCTCTGGCTCATACTGTGCTTATGTATCATTTATCCTTCCTATACATGTTCTCACTCTTTTACTAACATCTAGAGACGATATATGATATTGCTGTGTATGCTTTAACTTTATAGAAATGGTTATCACACCATCAGTTCCTTTTTCCCACCTCAACACTATGTATATTAGATTTATTTGTGTTAAAACATGAAATCTCTAGTTTATTCATTTTAACTGCATCCATTTTAACTGTGTATGATTATATCACAATTTATTTACCAATTCTCTGAGTTCTAATTGTTTTCAGCTGTTTACTATTAGAAGCATGATTGCAATACAGATTCTTTTGCATTTGTACTTGTACATTTGTTATGAGAATTTCTCTAGGGCAGTGGTTTCAACCTTTTATTAGAGTGACTTATAGTATGGAATGTATTTTACACTGTGACCCAGAACAAAATAACATCTAAAAGGATTATACAATTGTTTCATGAAACAATACTTGCTGTCTGGATATTTTCTATTTTATTCTAACCGTTCTATTCTACATTATTAAAAAGAAAAGTGCTGATCTTTATCTATAAAATCGATTTTACTACTTGGTAATGAGTTACAAGCTCAGGTTTCAAACTCACTGCTCTAAAATGGATTTAAAGGGGACACACAGTATGCTCATCTTTACTAGATACGGACATATTGCTTTCCCAAGTTGTTATAATGATTATACTTTCACTGGTATGAGTCCCAATTGTGCTTCATCCTTTCCACAGTTGAGGCTGTCAGAATTTAAAATTTTTGCCAATATGTCAGTTGTAAAAGATTACCCCATTATTCTCTTAATTTGTATTTCCAAAATGACTAACGAGAATGAGCACATTTTCATATACTTACTGGCTTTTAAACTTTCTTTTTCTATAAATTTCCTATCTCTCTACTTTGGTCATTTCTTTAGGTAGTTGACGAAAGCCATACCAGCTACTGATACTAATTAATAGAGTCCTTTTTAAAAAAATATAAATCAAAATCAAGAATCACCAAACATTTGAGGAAAGTCAAGAAAATGAAAGAGAAATATACAGATAAAAAGAGCAAACCCATAGGAGGAGGGTGGAGAAGAAGGACATTAAAACAAAAATATATGTATTTGTTTATTTAATATCCCTCCCCCCAAAAAAATTATGATATGTTATCATGTCCATAAAATAAGAACAGGCTGCTATGAGAAAGAAGTAAACAGTGAACAAGAAAACATTCTTAGAACTAAAACATGCATGACTAAATAAAAATGCAGTAGAATGGCCAACTGGTAGAACAGTATATAATTGAAAAACAAATAAGCAATTTGAATACCAAGCCACGGAAATCTCCTGGAATAGAGAGCAAAACACAAACAAAAACAAAGAAGAACCTATTCAGAGAAAGGTCGGAAATACAGAATAGCTCTGCAGAGCCAATATTGATTGAATGGGAATTCTTAAAGGGAAAAAACAACAGATAATTGACAAAGAGATAGTAACAAATAAATCAACAAAGAAAAATAATGAAAGAAAATTTCCTGTAGCTGAACAAAGGCACGTCTTCAGATTTATGTAAGCTAATGGATATACAAGGGGAATGCAAAACGCCCACTCCACGAACATTCTAAAATTTCTGAACTCTAAGACTAAGGAGAAATTCTACAAACTTCCAAAGAGGTGGTAAATCCAGAATAGCACTTAAGAACCAGAACACACACACACACACACACATTGGGTAGACATTGTATTATTTAATTATTATTGTAATAGGACATATATTTATAGATTACATATAATATATATAAACATATATGTCAATCTCCTTTATAAACTGAAAAACATTTTATATATGTTGGGCAAAATAAAGATTATATTACATATCTATTTTTATTTTGTGACCTTGATTTTCTCTGCTAAGTAGAAGAACAAGTCACTGCTGGACAGAGATGAAGAACAGAGTATGATAGGGATTTTAAGGAAAGAAATAAGTTTAGAATAGCTATTGACAGAAATGGGAACAAGAGTTACTAGGGAAGTAATTTAAATTATTCTCAGTTAAAATATGTTGAATGTAGATCCTAAGTATATACAATGCTTGTCAATAAAAATCAAAGACTATGTTTATAGAATAATATATCAAATCAGATTATTTAATATTAGGAAATTAGTGAGTCTAATTAATTACATCAATAAGTCAAATAAAAATTATTTCAGTTGATGACAAAAAGTCATCCTATAGAGATACGCATATATATATATCTCAGCTCAATAAAAAAAAATCATTTGAATGGAGGTATTATCACTAAAAAGAGGTGCAAACAAAGACAATTATTATCAGATCACCATTATTTTATGTTCTGATCAATGCATTAAAATATAAAACAGAAATCAGTACAAAATTTGGGAAAGATATGACAATCTGTAATTCACAGTCAATATTATTATATACATCAAAAACCTAAGATGAACAACTGAAAAACCTATGGGCTTAATAGGAGCTGAATATTCAAATATATGATAAATATACATAAACTACTAGCTTTCATACCTAAGCAATAACTAGTTAGAAAATATAACGAAAAACATATCCCATTCTACATACACTATCTACAACCAGATCTACACTTGAAAAAAACTACAAAACTTTAATTTTAAAAAGTTAAATATAAAAGTATATTATTATAGCATATTTAAAACCCACATAACCAACACATAAAGCACCAGTAAAGCACCTGTAACTAGAATATTTAAAGAATTCTCAAAACCAAGCAGTAAAATAACTAAAAATCCAATTGGAAAATGGGCAAAAGACATGAACAAACATTTCACCAAAAAGGATATACAGATGGCAAATTAGCTTGTGAAAAGTTGTTCAACATTATTAACCATTAGGAAAATGCAAATTGAAACCACAATGAGATATTATAACACACATATCAAAATGACTTAGATAAAAAAACAGTGATAACACACCCAATGCTGCTGAGGATGCAAAAAAACTCGGTTACTCATACATTGCTAGTGGGAATGTAAAATGGTATAACTGTTCTAAAAAAGAATGTGGCAGCTTCTTACAAAACGACACATATGATGACCATACAACCTACTGCACTCTAAGGCTTCAATCACAAGAGAAATGAAAAACTTAAATTTTCACACAAAAAATCACACAAAAACCTGTACACAAATTTTCACAGCACCATTATTTGTAATAGCAAAACTTTGGAAACAACCCAGATGTACTCCAATGGGCAAATGATTAAACTGTAATACATCCATACCATAGACTACTACTCAGAAATAAAAAGCAACAAACTATTGATATACTCAACAACTTGGATCTCCACGGAATTATGGTGAGTGAAAACAGTGAACCTGAAGAAGTTACATATTGAATGATTCCATTCCATATTTCTAAAATGTGAAAATTATAAAGATGGAGAACAGTGGTTGTCAAGGGTTATGGAGGGCTGAGGGTGGGAGGTGGCTGTGGCTAAAAAAGTGTAGACGAGATCCTCGCAATGGAACTCTTCTGTGTTTTGACTGTAGTAATGTTCACATGAAACTAATTATATGATATAACTGCAAAGAATTAAATATATCTATACACATGGAAAAAGAATGCATGTGAAACCAGGGAAATCTAAATAAGGTCTGTAAATTGTTATCAGTGTCAATTTTCTCATTGTGATAGTGGACTATAGTTATGCAAGATGTCATTATAGGGGGAAACTGGATGAAGGGTACAAAATCTCCTTATATTATTTCTTATAACTGCATGTGAATCTATAGTTATTTCAAAATAAAAACTTAAAAATAAAGAATATATCACTATGGAAAATCGAGAATGATAATCCAAAATAAGGTTAAGTACTGTTCCTAAAGAAAACTAACAAATCAAAGTTGTAGTTAGTGATATACAAGATGTGTCATTTTATCTATTTGATCCTTCAGCAAGCCATCCTTCTAATTGTATACAACCACAGAACGATTTCTAAAATGTGGCTCAGCTAATGTTAATGGTATTATCTGAATTATGAGATTTGTAATACATTTAAATTTTTTCCATCTTGGTGTTTTTCTGCTTCATTTATCATGAGCACATTTACTGAAACAATAAAGAGATTGTGTGGGAAAACCCACATAACTAAGGTAGAAAAGGTCTGAGTAGAAAAACCGATCCTGTTTTTTAATAGAAAAACTGAATATTATTAAAATGTCAATTATTCCAAAAGTTCTTGATTTGAAACAATTCCAGTCACAAGTCCAAAAATTTTTGGTAACTAAATTAAGAATACTGAAAATGCACGGACAACAAATTATAAAAACGAAGATTACTCAGGAGGGAATGGAATTAAAAGTGTTATAATGTACTATAAGTAAAACAGGGGCACAAGAAAAACAGACCAATAGAACAAAAGAGCCCAGATATAGAAATTAATATAAGTGACTTTCAAATTTCTGTATGTAAAATAATTTCTCTAATATTAGAAGTGATGAAATAAATCTCAAAGAAAAAGACTGACAAATCAGAGTTAATATAAATATGCTACAAATCTAATAAAATTTTTAATTTTAATGGATGAAATAATAAAATTACAGGCAAACAACAAATAAGAGAATTCTGTGATATAAATACAAAAGACAGAGGGCTAATATCATTATAAAAGGATATTTCTTAAGATGAATTAAGAAAACTATTAAGGAAATAATATGTAGATAATGGAAAACAACAAAGGAAAAAATACAGTTAAACACATAGAATATTTATTTATTATCTATAATTAAAAAAATGCAAACTCAAAGTGAAAAACTACTTTGCCTCATATACAAAGTTTTTTATTGTTGTTTTGAGAAAATTCAATTCTATTGATAGTGAGATGCAACAGGCCCTTTCTTTTCTTACTGGTGGGAAATAAATTGGACAATAATATGGCAAGATGGATCTAGAAACTTTAAATGTTTACAACTTCTAACTTAGTACTAATTCTACTTCTTACAATTAATGGGACCTTATAGTAACTGGGAGTTTTGTTTTTCTTTCTTTGTGGTACATAAAGTATATGCCTTAAACCAAAGTCTTTTTGGTTTGATGAAATACAGTGTATGGCTATGAAAATGTTTATAAAGAATCTGAAAAAAAAAATGGAAATGTTAAAAACAGCATCCCATATTACAGAGAATAACTACAATTATGTAAAACACACACACACAAATGGACAAAACCTATGAATAGAAAAAATGATTTTAAAAAATTAACAGTAATTGCCTCTGGGTAGTTGGCTGTGAATAATTTTCTTCTTCCTTCAAATTTTCTGTTTTTTCCAAACTTTAGTTAATAGATCATGCAAATGCTTTTATAATGGAAACACCTTCTCATAAATGACATTTTTAATGACTAAACAACCATTTTTAAAAATTCAGACTGTGGAATATCTGATCATCATGTCTTTTCAAAGCATTAGTCAGACAAATATGATTTCTGTTACTTTGGCTATGAAATTTCATAAAGAGTAGTACTTGGCTCAGATTCTGGAGGAAAAGCCAAAAAAGGTTATTCAGCTCTGCTCCCCGGGAACTCAGTCTCTGTAGATTTTGTAGATTTTGGCAGCATTCCCTTTCCTAATACACAGTAAAATATTTCATGTTTCTAACTTATGTGTGAATGCCATTAAAGACGGCCCAAATCAATTGCTTGAGTCAGTCACTGGAATATCTTCAGTGACATAAGTGGAGAGGAGTGTTTGAAGCCGGAGAAAAATGGGGAAGCTAGGGGAAGAGGTCATTTCGGCATTAAATGCCCTCATTGTTATCCCTTAAAATGTTTTAAAGGGGAGTAAATAAATATCCATCTGTAGGAGGCTAATGACTATTTCTAGGCCTTTATGTCTAACCTCCAACTGTGCTGTCCAATAATAGTTCTAATTTCAAAGATTTCCATCAAAGTTCAAGCGAGTGAGAAATTTATCTCTGAAGCCAAGAAAAATTTCAAATTTCCATAGGTAAAACCATAAAAAGTATAACCAAACTGCTAACTCACTGTAAGAAAGCCAACTCAAAAATTAGCCTTCTTCCCTTCATGAAAGTTTATTTTACAATCAACAATGAGTGACAGAGGAACATTTCAAAAATTGTTTTTTGAGCTTGCTAATTTAAACTTAAGAATAAGGTACATTCTCTTAAACTAAAAATAATGAAATAAAACTACCACCACATTAAAAAAATTTTGGAAAAATTCAGGAATTACCATTCTTTTATCTGTATTCCAAATAGGACTCAGATAAAAATAATATAATCAAAAGAGCGTTCAGTTGGTTAGAGTGCAAGCTCTGAACAACAGGGTTGCTGGTTTGATTCCCACATGGGCCAGTGAGCTGCGCCCTCCATAACTAGATTGAAGACAACGAGCTGCCACTAAGCTTCTAGAGGGGCGGCTGGATGGCTCAGTTGGTTAGAGCACCTGCTGTCAACAAGATTGCCAATTCAATTCCCGCGTGGGATGGTGGGCTCTGCCCCCTGCAACTAACGATTGAAAACGGTGACTGGACTTGGAGCTGAGCTGCACCCTCCACAACTAGATTGAAGGGCAATGACTTGGAGCTGATGGGCCCTGGAGAAACACACTGTTCCCCAATGTTCCCCAATAAAATTTTTAAAAAAAAGAGCGTTTATGGCAATAGGCCTATAAGATTCATTTTTTAAAACGGGATGGAAGGTTCCATGAGTGTATACATTTGTCAATATTCATTGAACTCTTCTCTTAAAATGGGTACATTTGATTGAGTATAAATTTTAAAATAAAAAAAGTATACCTAAACGCTCTACTGCATTTGCTGTATTCAAGTAGGCCTCTCCCCACCCCTCCACAAATTCATAATTTGGAATTGCCATCACAGAGATAATAAATTACAAAGCATATCATTATAGTTTTATATATATATGATACCAAATCCATTATAAAGCACATTATATATTCAAAGTATCTTCCAATCAATGTCTTCTACCCTTCAACTATTCCACTTTAAAATATGCATCCTAATTGTAATTAGAAGGCATCACAATTGAATTTTGTACTTATATGTAGCAATAGAAATAAGTGGAAATCAGTAGACAGTAAAGTATAAATGAAGACTTTCACTGATCATCCTGTTTCTCAGTTCAAAATGACTAAGAATTATTTTGTTTTTATAAGTTTTACTAATAGAATTTGAAGGACAGACATTTTCTAAATATGGACAATTTATATAGAAATGGAAAACTTGTGAGAAGCTTTTTTAATACATCCTCATTCATCAGGAAGCCTTGATCAGACTTATATCAGAATAAAATCTATTTTTTGAACTTATTTTATTAAATTTATTGGAGTGACAATGGTTAGTAAAATTATATAGGTTTCAAGTGTACAATTCTAAGAGAAACACATGTCCTTGGGAAATGCTCCTTAATTATAATATATTTTAACCACTGAAATAATTTAAAAATAGAATGAATGTATGAAGTTAATAAGACATACAATAACTTATTGTTATGAATAATAACCTACTAGATTACTGTTCCAGAAAAAAACAACCAATAACTTCATTCATTAGGCTCATAGTAAGTTTCTGTTGACAACTCCAGTCATTTGTTGGAGCTAAAATTTTCTACATCTTTTAGTTATTGATTGTCAATGAATGATAATTTCATATTAGAATTTCACAATCTCAATTTATAGCAAAGATCCAAAGTTAGGTCAGTATTTTCAAAACCTAGTAACTACAGTCAAACTTCAGATCTCCGAAATTCACAGTGGTTATTCTTCATAACAGAATTATCAAGGGAAACTCAAAATTCAGTTTTTTAGTCTTTCCTTTAAACACATACATAATAGCCATAAAAATCATCAAATTTTGATTCATACTGTTATTGGTAGTAAGACAAGGTTTATAGTATAGAGTGAAATATAACTATTTCATAGCTTCAGTAAGCCCCTGTGCCTATGAACTGTCAATCTATAAAAAGATTTATATGGGAGAGTAGAAATGAATGTAACTTAGCGGAAGATAGCTCATAGCTGATAGACTTTCAGGTTTGCACAGTGTTTCTGGGTGGGTTGGTTAACATAACCTTTCATCCTCCCAAATTTGGAAGACTTAGATGAGTTTCTGCTAGAAATTTAAGACATATGAGTTACTGAAAAGTATACTAACTCATTTAGAAGCAGTAAAGATTTCAGTTTAAGCCAATTTTTAAAATTACCGATGGAATACTAAGAAACATAATTAAAAAGCATGCTAATATAGTTTTAATAGCCTTTTTCCTTGCTAAATATCAGTAAATATTATCTTTAAGCTATATTTTAAATATGTGTACATGTACACGTAAACACAGACATCTATATCTCAGAAATGAAAAACTGTCCAAACTATTTTACCTTATTTCATTCAATCAACAAATATTTATTAAGCACCTATTATATGCCATCTAGGACTACTCATAATCATTACTTTTTAATTATGATTTGCCACATAAAAGAATGGTAATTCCTGAACTTTTCTGATTTTTTTTAATGTGGTGGTAGGTTTACTATTTTTTTAAATAAACAAAGAAAGTTTTTTTGATCAAATGGAAAAGATTTTCTGCCACTAAAAATCATCCAAGATAAGTGCATTCATTGCATTGTTTATTTCATCATTAATTATTTTACTATATCTGTTTATTGCATTACTAACTTTTAAATTTTATATCTTGGCACTTTAGAGGAACTGAGAGGGCCAGTGTAACTAACCTTAATTTGGATCAACCTAATTTGAGATTTCCAAATAGACCACATTTCTTAGTATGGGTCCTAGTACACATATGCAAATACATTTCTTCTGAATTAAAGTTGATACTTTTCTTCAGAATGTCTCCTGTACTCAGGATACCTAGCTTCTTGCCTCCCCTCATCACCATGCCTACTCATTCAGGATTGACAAGTTATACTATGGTCATTTCTTTTTCTCCTAATATGCCTATTGCTTTGTTCGCATCTCACAATTAAATCAATTCTTGTCAGGCCATTTTTCTCATTATGAAAACTGTGTGTCCCTAAATCCCTTTTCTTTTTTGGAATACTGTCAAAAAATTACTCAGTTCCATTTTCATGAACTAAAAAAAGAATTTGGTCCTTATCTAGTAGCTATTTATTAGGTACCTACTTATGTGCCAGACACTGGACTAGACCTCAGAAATGGCTAATAAGCATAAGAGCAATGGCTAGAAATACTCCTGTAGCGAGGAAAAGAAAAAGCACTGATTTTAATATGCCTAGGTCTCAGATACAGTGCAACGAACCTTGAAAGCTCTTAAAAGTAACTAGAAATCCTATTTATAAGCATCTTTCCAAATACACATCCATCTCTTATTAAACTTGCTATTCTTCAAGCATTAATATTTAAGATAAAGATAATGATTTATTGAATGTAATTGTTTTTATATGTAGCTTCATCACTAGAATTGATTTTCTAATATTTTTCAGGATGGTGATGGTTTTGCTACTGTGTGAATAAAATATATTCTTGGGCTATAATAAAAGCCAAACAATCATTTGTTAAATTGTTTCCCAGGGAAGATAGGTCTCGAATTCCCAACAACCCACTCACAAACAAACTGCCCAAGTACAAAACATTTGTAAACTGCAGATGACTTATTCTTTATTTCTACATTTATGTCCCTAAGGGCTTAATAAATGGTGCCACCAGCTAAGGTAATACCAATGAATTACTAGATTAAAATAAAAGAATATTTTGAAGATTGTGAAGCTGTGTACAATCCTCCATCAGTCCAAGAAAGACTGAGTGTGGGAAATTCTTTAAAGAAGTAAAAGTTGGTTTGTGATATTATCACTATTTTATTTATTTTTGACTTCAAGTGCAAGATACTGGTCCAGAAAAGCAGCTGAGTTTCTTCTTATACATAGATCAACAGGCTAAAAAAAAAAAAGAAAAGAAAAAAAACACACCACAAAACAAAACCTGTTCTACAGGCTTCTGCACACATAAAGGAAGCATTAGAGAAAGTACAGCCATTTTATGTTATATCTAGGGTACAAATCTTTTTAATGTACTTGCTGACACTTTGCTAAGTTCTTCTGTCTTAAAGGACTCACTTGAATCAATAAGGGCACATTTTTTGAGGCTGGCAAAGAGTAGAATAGAAACTTTGCTTAGAAATGGTTCATCTTTATGCAATGACTCAGTTTAGCAGCTAACAATATATATACTTCCTTCCTCCCACAAAGGAATGACTACATGCCTTCCACTGATGCCTTTAAAAAGACATGTATAAAATTAGCATATAATTTCCTATTTTAAGTTTGTATTGGAATGTGAATGCATATTTTAAGAGTTTACTTTTATTTTTTTCTGCTCTGTTGCTTACATATGCATCTGGTTATACTAGTTCATCAGCAGACCAACATTATATGAGAGCTTGGTTATCAGCTATAAGAACAAAATTAACTGCTTTATTCCTTAATTTAAAATCCATGTGCATTTGCATTGCATCCAATGGTAAATTTGATATGCAAATTGTCTAATTTTCATTTTCATTACAGAACTTTGAAAAAAATCGTGTGTTACTGGATCTAACAGAAGCATTCAAATATTTAAATTATATATCCTTTTAATTAATGATATCATTAACATTTCTATTTGAATCATAAGGGAATGTTGTAATTTATGATAATTGATATTACCAAACATCAAAACAATAATTTTAAACTTACTGCCACTAGACAGAGATAACTTTTGAATTTTCATACAGTTGAAAGAGAAACATGAAAAATGATATACTGCCATTCTTTTTATTTTTGGAAACTCTTTGTAAATAAAAACCCATTTCTAAAATAAGATATTTCATGGACACAAAATAGTTGGTAGTGGTTCAAGTGCCGTAGGCAACAGAGAAGTATTGTTTTGTAGTTGTTTTTTTAAACCTCTCCTAGTAACAGCAGTTTATCATGCACAAAGAAACAAGGTATCAACACAATTTAAAATAAATACATAAACAATAACTATAAAACCTCAACAAAAACTAAAGTTTACCATGTTAACTCCATTTCTATAACCTGGTTGATACTCACCAAATGTTATAGAAATGTCCAGGCTTGTCTAAGCAACAAAAAGTAGACACATGGTGAGGTGCTGAAGACAGCTCTCTCTTGGGCTCAAAGCACTTTAGATGAAGTAGCCTTTATCTTCCATTCAATAGAGGGTGCTTCCTATTACCAAAGCATGGCAGAGAAAAGAGTTTCCACAATCCCCTTTTGACTTTCTGTCTCTCTTTGAAAAGTAACAGTTACCACCGGAAAAACGTTAGCAGAAAATGATCACTTGAACACTCACACAGGGCAGCTGTAAATTTCCACTCTCTTTGCTCGCTCTCAGATTCCAAGCCTTGCTTGTCTCTTAATCTGTCACAGGCAGTTCTGTTTCTGGTCAAACCAGCTTGCTTATGCGTTCTCTTCTCCCTCTCTAACACACACTTTTAGATACATACCAAACAGTCCTAGCTCCCTCTTTTTCTTCCTGTCTCCCACTTGTACAACGTCACAAGAATGTGTGTAAAGCAATTAAGCTGAGGCAAATTTCATTCTTGGCCAAAAAAAGTCTAGGGATATAAACAAAACATTTTTCCTCATCACATCCTTTCCCTTTAAATCCTATATTTGTTTATGCATGGGGTTTTGTCAACAGATTAAACTGGCCTGACCATCTTGTTTTAAAAATGTAAATAAAGGTTTCCAACAAAGGCGTGTTGATAGTGGTAATAACACATTAATCTGCTAATATATCAGTTCCTCAGGGAAGATGCTATTCCCAATCATAATAAGAAAGTGTAGCAAGTAAATACTCAAATAATTTTATCCTGAGATTTTAAGACTCAAAAAATTTAATCTTGAGCTTTCAAAAGCAAGGAAGATTTTAGAATTATTCCCAATTTAATTTTAAGTGAAATTTTAATGTATGTTTCAATAGGGTATATTTTGAAACTTATAACTAACATCTGCAATTATAAAAGGTAAACTATAAAGAACATAGAAAAGCACTGACACCACAAATAATAAATAGAGCAGCGCATACCATTCATGGGCAAACCAAATGTAATTACTTATTTAGAAAGTGCCCTCTCCTCTCACACATACAAGCATTATTATCAGGATGCAAAATATCTCATCAACGAAAATTTAGAAGGCTAAAGGCTACACAAACACACACTTTTTAAAAGTATTAAACATGTATAATTACAGAATAAAATACCTTAAAATTATGGATCTTTCTGCAAGGTTTGGGAATGAGGAATTAAGTAGAAAGCTGAGTGGGATGGTTGGTGACAGGTTTAGGTGGCATTTGCAGGAATCTGGAATTACGAGGCAATGTATTCAGCTTGGAATACATGCTGGTTCTGTGAAAATGCTAGTCAGAGCCTGTTTTGGAATTTTCTGTTCCAGTTCCTTAGCTTCAAAGATTTTCAGGTTCTCTGTCTCCTACTATGTGTTATAAATCAAAATTCTTGCGCTCTTCTGATGACAGATCTCCCAGGTCTCACAGAGCTGCCAGAAGTAGTTATTAGACCTATTATTATTTTCATCTTACTCTCTGCAGAACTAAAATATCTCTAAGACTATGAACTTAAAGTGAAAGGTAAATATCTTTAAACAGTTATTTATAACCCTTAAGAAAAATAAGCAAATAAAGCTTGGCTTTATTTCTTAATCTATATATCATATATTTAATATATATTTTCATATACATATATTTAAAAATGTATTATCTTAATCTGGTTCATTTAAAGCAGACTTTAACATTTTAAATATATTATAAGGGAATTTGTATTTTAACACCTAAAAAATAGGCATAAAAAGACTAGAGATTAGTTTGCTGATTATTCCTTCAATTAGTTTGTAAAATTCAGTTTTATTTCCTATTGTTAAAGAAATGTTAAATGAAAATTATCCCAAATCACTAAAAGGAATTAAGTGTCTAGTATCTTACTGGGTCTAAGACTACACCGAAAGAGTTCTGGTACAATTGGAGAAATTCAGCATTTTTATGGGGGTGGGGGGGTCACTTAGAATAATTACAAGGTTAATTTTTTTTTTAAGTTACTTTAAAATTGGGATATGTCAGCAATTTATGACTAAGCCAGAAAATAATGGTAAGGTATTTAAAATATAAGTAAGACTGAGTACTTATGATTGTGTGTATGTTTATATTTGATTTCTATTAAACACCATTTTTTAAAGATGCACACAAAAAAATCATATGACCTCATATTAGGCCACGAATAAATCAATAAATTTCCAAAAGAGAAATGGTACAAGCTTCATCCTCTGAAAACAAGATGATAGAAGAACTAGAAGTTACTTTAAAATTTTTCAACAGATAAGCAAATGTTCCTTTAAAAACCCTATTAATACTTGAAAATAGAAAAAATAAAAAACACTCTTCTAAAAATTATTTGAACAAAGAATTAAAAGTAGAATTACAGTGGCTTCTGTTTCAGGATATGATAGAGTAACAGGACTGAATTTACTCTTCTGCCTTACATAACTAAAAACCAGGACAAAATATATAAAACAATGGTTTTCAGATACTAGACAACAGGCAGCCCAGCCCTGTAATTGCTGAGGGAAGGGAAACAAACAAAGTAAGACAACTGCCCCAGGCTGCAGAGCAGGAAGGAACCCAAACAGTATGGCTGTCTCCCATAGTTGAAGAAGCAGAGTTGAGAATTTAAGAAGGCTAACGTGACTAAAATTCACAGTGCAAAATCACCAGAGAGGAGAAAGCTGTAAAGAGAGCCCAGAGATCTGCAGAGGGCTCCCCGCAAATCTTCATCTGAGAACTGGTCAGTGAATGTCTGTGAGAAAACTCTCCATGGCCAAGGAAAGAACCCCTGGAAAGAAGCAAGGTGAACAATTCTCGGTACTCGCACAGGTCTGGGAATAATTCATGTTCCCAACAGCCAGAGTGAAGAAATCTCATAATAAGATGAGAAATTGAATTGAGTAATACTCAGGATATTGCCTCAGTAGTGGCAACAAATTAATTAAAAGATGTTATTATGGTCCCTCCTAATAGAGCTTACAAGTAAGCCTTAAAAGGATCAAATTCTTTCCAAATAAATCAACTGCATCCTAGAAAAGAATTCAAAATATTTAAATAAAATTTTAGCTACCTAGCACACAACATAAAATTAACAATGTCTGGCATCCAGTCAAAAACTAGCAGGCATGCAAAACGCAGGAAAATACGATGCATGATAAGGAGAAAAAAAATCAATCAATAGGAACTGACTCAGAAATGACACAGATAATAGAATTAGTACACAAACTATTGAAATATTATATTTGTAATAGTGATTACAAATGTACTCCATAGGTTCAAGAAGGTATGAGATAGCATAAGTATGTTAAGGAGAGACGTGGAATATATTAAAAAGACCCAAATCAAATTGCTAGAGATTAAAACTAAAGTTTCTGAAATGAAAATTACACCAAATAAGATGAACAGATGGAACACTGCAGAAGAAAGGTGGGTAAACTTGAAGATTAACAAAACTTAACAAAATAAAACACTGAGGGGAAAAAAAGGCCAAAAAATGAACAAAAATGAACAGAGCAACCCTGAATTATGGTAAAACGTCAAGCAACCTAGCATACATATCATTTATATCCTACAAGGAGAGGAGAAAACAGGAGTAACAGAAAATGATGACTGAAAAATTTTCAAATTCAATAAAAATAAAAAACCCACATGTCTAGGAGCAATGAAGCCCAAACATAAGAAACATAAAGAAAACTATACCAAGGCACAGTATAATGAAATTGCTTAAAATTAGTGGTAAGACAATGTCCTAAAAGCAGTCTAAAAAGATACATTATACACAGAGAAAAAAAGAAAAAATGAGAGCAGATTCCTCATCAAAAACAGTGCGAGTCAGAAGGCATTGGAGCAACATTTTTCAAACTACTGAAAAAACCTCTTGATATCTTTCAGAAATGAAGATACAAAAAAGCTGAATTAATAGCTAACAAATGAAAGCTAAAAAAAATGTTAAAGGAGGTCCTTTCTTGAAGCAGAAAAAATATTATATTAAATGGAAATCTTCACAAAGTAATGAATAGCATCAAAAATAATAAATATGTAGGTAAATATAAAAGAATTTTTTTCTTATTTTAAAAATCCGTTTCAAAGGGAATTTACTTTTGATGTCAAAACAATAATCGTGAATGGAGTTTAAAGAATTCTTTGCAGTTAACGTCTAATATAACTTTTAACATAGGGGTAGGTATACGTGACTACCTTTATATTAGAGATTTCAAAATGCTGAATTAGGTTACCTGTTGTAAAATCAAAATTTCTATTTTACATTGTTAATTCACAACTGGGAGCAATTTCATAGAATGAGATTTTAATTTTTTTATTACTAAATAGAGACTTTAAGAAGCTACTATAAATGATGTAATTTCACGGAGTTGTCTCAACTATTAAGAAAAGCATAGATGAAGAGTTAAAAATATAAGTGATGCATATAGATCAGGTTATGGTCGAATGACATCACAGTATGTTAACTAAGCAACCATTCTACAATTATTTAAATAAAAAATGTGGTGGGAAAAATGATTTATCACTATATGTGATGGTATGATTATGCAAAATTCCAAATTACCTTCTCCATCTTAGCAGTCACATTCACATTATTGAGTGTTATAAGGTTATAAGACTTAGATTCCATCTTGGTATATATCTACTGCAACATTTCATTAGTTGTAAATGTTCTAACTAGTAATAGAAATTTTAAAGGCACATTATTAAACTGATCACTCCATTAAAATAACACATAGGTGGTTAAAAAAAAAGTTTACTGTCAACAATAATAACTGACACAAAAACTAGTTTGTGATGTTAAAAAAGTCAAGAATAACATGTGAAATGCTAAACATATAAATACATATTTTTATGATTGCTGTATCTGCAATTTAGTGCTGTTAAATTATTGTTAATTTTACTTTATTGGTTTTAGAGTTGTTTATGTTTAATTAATACATTTATTTTTATTTACATATAAAAGCTGTATGAATAAGTGTATTAACTAAAACAATTGAACTGCAAGTGACAGACCCAATGCTATTAAGTTCAGCAAAAACGGAACTTAAGGATCTTGTAACCAAAAAGTCTAGGATTAGAGTAGAGGTTCTCAGCTGGAGAAGAATCTAGTGAGTAGAGGCCAGAGATGCTGCTACACATCCTGCAATCCATGAATGTCCTCTTCCCCATAAAGAATTATCCAGCCCTAAATGTCAACAGTGCCAAAATGTCAGCAGTGCCTAAATTAAAGCTAACTTCAGCCCAAGCTTCAACAATGTCATTGGAGATCATTCTCTTTGCATTTTCTTGTGTGTTGTCTTCATTCACAGTTGGGATCTCTCTATATGTTGCAAAAACAGCCTCTGACAGATTACATGGCCTTGGTCCCCATGATCTCAAAAAGAAAGAAGCCCTGGGCCTCTCTTTTAGTAGCCAAATCAATCCCTGAGAAATGACTGGTCCTGCTAGTTCAGGTAACCAACTGTTAATAACCATATCCATAGAATGGGGTGCTCTTATTGACCAGCTGGGCTACGGAGTGTATTAGGATGAATGCTAAGTGACTGACAGGCCTAGGAGGTAAGAAAAAGGCACACTGAGAGGGCCACTATGAAAGAGCTACTTCGAGTCTTCCATCAAGCTTACTTAAGACTCATTAAGTGAGATGCTGGGTGAGATTATCTGCACTATGATTTAATTGCAAAGCATGTATAGTTGGAGTCACTCAGTCACGTGTCTGTATCATATACGTAATATAATACGGTCCAACCTGGTTGCTAAGCATCCACACCTACCCTTTCCCCACATCTGTACTTTTTAACAGTGGTCCTGCCTAACACTGGACAAGTTTTCCAATGTGACTAACAGTCACCCTTGTTCAAACTTGTGACTGTATCCAGCTCCAAGATCTCTGTTGGTTGTATGCTTCTGAATCAAGTTTGAAGCAGTAGCTCCTTAGGGTCCAGCATGCTATAGCTCAGTTATAAATTAAATCCCCACCCTCACCAACACATCAAATAAACAAGGCAAAGGGAAAACAGGACACCGGCAATAACTAACTTCTGCATGAAAAAAGGGAGGGAAGAAACACCCATCCCTAATATATATGATATTTTGCTGGACAGGAAGAGTGTGCTTCCCTGAATGGGAAGGTGAATGAGTTCCTTGGTTACCAAACTGGTTGCCTTTGGTTTTGATCTCTCTAATCTCTGGGAGAATCTCCCTTCTCAGTTGTCCTCCAAAACCACACCTGAGAAGGCCGCTGTGGATGGTTCCTGGCTGGGAGTTTTCCTGCTAAAGTCGTCCACTTGTTTTGGGGTCAGATTTAGGGGTCTGAAAGTTGCCTGAACATGGGAAACCGCAGGCCTTTACGTCTCTGGCTTGAATTCCTTTGACAAAATAACTGTATAAAAATTTCAATTGGCTTTTAATCACTTTGCCTTTTGTTTTCTAATTTAAGCCAGAAATTGTTGAATCTGGGCCTGCTATTGTGATTTTTATCTCTAACAGGCTTCATTGCTCTGCCTTTTACTCAAACTCCCACATTAAATTGCTTCCATCTTGGCCTCTTCTTCCAAACAATGGGGAAAACATGTTCCTTACACCCAGGCTGCATCCCACTAGATTTCTCTGTATTTCAAGAGTCACTGTTATCTTTGCCCAACAAGAGAGAAGTAGCAGATGTTTGGGTCTTCAAGCTCCTCCTAGGTTCTAGTGTTTTCTTTCTAATCATATCTTTCCTATCTTCTAATCATACCTCCTAGGTTCTTTCATATCTTTCTCACACTTTCTGCCTCCCTGCTTTTGCTCATACTGATTTAGCTCAGGGTTGTGATCACACTGGAGAGACAAACAGGCAGGTAATAATAATGTTTAGGAAGTTCTTAAGCTCTCAGATTCTGTATATGCCCTTTTAGTTATCCTTTCCCATATGAGCTCATTCTTTGTCTTTCACTCAAAATCCTATGACTCAAATTCTACCAGGTAGAGCTTTACAAAACCATATATTGTCCCACTTCTGATTATGACTCATTTCATTTACCTGTGACTTTACTCATTTACAATATCACTATCATGAAGAAGGTGGCTTATAATCTGGCAATTGGAAGTGATGGCTGGAGAATCTTAAGTAAGACTTCCATTCCTTTTGATTAGTTTTAACTTGTATCACTGGATCATTCAGCATTTTTGCAAGGCAGAAATTTTACAGCACCTTTTGCCCTTCATCTTTTATAAAACCTCTAGTCAAAGCATATTCATTTATTACTTAAAATGATAAATTCTCATTTATCAGTTCTAGCCATCACTCCACTTCTTATCGTATATTCTTCTTATTGTAAATCCTTCTGTATTTAACTCCCCGTAGAAAGGGATCAGCCTCTATATTTTCCCTACATTCTTCTCACCTGATTAGCACTGCATTACCTAAACAGATAGTAGTTTGCTTTATGTTTGTTTTAATTATACTTCTAAGGTTGGTGAGGGTACACTGAAATAAGAACTCTAGTCCTTTCACGTAGAGGGTAAATTAACATAATTTTTCTGCAGAGATATTAATGATAAATGGCAAAAACCTTATAATATTCATATACCTTTTTACTTAGTAATTCAATGCTTACAAATTTATTCTAAGAATTATAAGTATGCAAGAAAGCACATATAAGAATGCTTATCACACTGCTACTTATAGCAAAAACAAAAGCAAAAAAAAACCCAGAAACAATTTAAAAGTCCAAAACTATGGGATTGGTTATATTTAACCAGTTACATGAGACATGAGCATAGACCAATCAGAGTAGACGTCCAAACCACCACCACAGTCACAGGGCATTCAGCACACCTGCTAAACACTGAGTATAGTTCAGTCATCCATACAGAATATCATGGTCATGTTCTTTAAAAATATTTCAAGAAATGAGCGTATTATACAATATCATTTATTATATAATATCAAGTTATAAAAACCCAAGATGGAAGTAAAGAATATGTGCCCCAAATTTTTATCCTATTTCTTACACAAACATTTCTTTCCATATGGACATGGAAAGATTACCAAAATGTTAACATTAATTGGATCATTGGTGATTATTTTCTTCTTGTATGTTTTTCAAATGTTCTGTAATTAACATGTATAGTCAGTTCTGCTACAAAATGACATAAGTGTCCTAAAAATCACCATGCCATACAAAATCATGCAATTAGAATCACAGGAATAATAAGGAATGTGGGGTTGGAGCTCAGTACTCAAAAACTTTGTCAGAGGGCCGTCCCGGTGGCTCAGGCAGTTGGAGCTCCATGCTCCTAACTCCCAGGGCTGCCGGTTCGATTCCCACGTGGGCCAGTGGGCTCTCAACCACAAGGCTGCCAGTTTGATTCCTCGAGTCCTGCAAGGGATGGTGGGCAGCGCCCCCTGCAACTAAGATTGAACATGGCACCTTGAGCTGAGCTGCCGCTGAGCTACCGGATGGCTCAGTTGGTTGGAGCGCGTCCTCTCAACCACAAGGTTGCTGGTTCGACTCCCGCAAGGGATGGTGGGCAGCGCCCCCTGCAACTAAGATTGAACACGGCACCTTGAGCTGAGCTGCCGCTGAGCTACTGGATGGCTCAGTTGGTTGGAGTGCGTCCTCTCAACCACAAGGTTGCCGGTTCGACTTCCGCAAGGGATGGTGGGCTGCACCCCCTGTAACTAGCAACGGCAACTGGACCTGGAGCTGAGCTGCGCCCTCCACAACTAAGGCTGAAACGACAACAACTTGACTTGGGAAAAAAAAAAAGTCCTGAAGTACACACTGTTCCCCAATAAAGTCCTCTTCCTCTTCCCCAATAAAATCGTTAAAAAAAAAAAAAAAAAAAAAACTTTGTCAGAGACATTAATAAAAAAGGAAGGAACCTAATAAAAAGAGTAGCAAAGTTTTACAAGTGCTAAATGGTTAGAAATATATAAATGCTACAATAAATATGGCACTCTTTCTTTAAAAATATCTGACATTTGTCTGTGGTGGGTGTTAAAAAGTTGTAGCTTGTGAGTTATTTTGAAAAAGAAATGGGTTATCTAAAATCAGCTAGAAAGTTGTAACATCAAATATGGATGGATATGACTCATATAACATGTGAGATCTCTGCTAGATATCTGAGGTGTGTGCATGTGTGCACTTTGTATATTCCATCGTGGTGGCTTGGGTTAGCTGGGTGGTTTTCTGTGTTCACATGGTGTTTCTCACAAATGAAACTACACAAAAACAAATGAGAAATCTGCATTACACTCAAATTGTTCCCTCATACGTATATCAATCATGTTGGAATAAATTTGTGATTTCAAAGCAAGTGTTATAGCACAAATGACTATTACTTTTACCATCAAAATACATGTACATGTTTACGTACATATGCATATGTATATGTTAGTCTGTGCTAACAAGTATTGTGGACCTATTGTAATTCTGTTAATTTGGGTAACTGGAAGTCCTGATTTTTTAAAAATGGTATTTACATCTCTCTTATTCCCACTGCCTCTATTTCTTCACATCTCATTTGTGCTTTTGTTCCTCTGTTTTTTCTCTACTAAAGACTGCAGTGTAGATATCAAACATCTGATTTATTCTTCAAAAGCCTTTGCCAACAAGGGGTCCCAAAGCAAAGAACCTTTTTTGTTTACTGTCTTAGGAGTTTGTCATGCCACCCATGTACCATAGATATCCCTAGTTCTTCCTTCTCATAATTGTGTTTCTGACAGAGTTAACACTGTGTCCCTAGAAATTGCTTAAAGATATGGAAATTGCTTTAATAAAAGCAGAAATGCTTTAGAGGTGTTCAAGTTGCACAGAAATTTAGGTTAATTGATAAAATGAAACACACATTTCCAATTGTCCATTAATTGCTAATCCTTGGCCAAATTTGGAAATCTTTAAAAGGGCTTATAGTTAATTTCAACAAGATAACAAAGCTTAATTATTCTTGTTTCTCTCTTAAGTTGCTTTGCTTCTCATCTCCTTTTTGTTGTTTCTTTTAGGAAGTTGAATAGCAAAAATTAGGTGACACCCCCTACTCCCATTTACTATATTTCCAAAACTCCAGAGTAGTCCCTGAAAGCCAAGAATACCATCAACAAAGCAACAAACAAGTGCTGGCGCGGATGTGGAGAAAAGGGAACCCTTGTGCACTGTTGATGAGATTGCAGATTGGTGCAGCCGCTGTGGAAGGCAGTGTGGACATTCCTCAAAGGACTGGAAATGGAACTACCTTATGACCCAGCAATTCCACTCCTGTGTATCTAGCCAAAGAAATCCAAAACACTAATTTGAAAAAATATATGCACCCCTATGTTTATTGTAGAGCTATTCACAATAGCCACAATATGGCAACAATCAAAATGCCCATCAATAGGCGACTGGATAAAGAAATTGTGGTACATTTATAAAATGGAATATTACTCTGTCATAAAAAGGAATGAAATCTCACCATTTGCAACAACATGGATGGACCTAGAGAACATTATGCTCAGTGAAATAAGTCAGACGGAGAAAGACAAATACCATATGGTCTCACTTATATGTAGAATCCAAGGAACAGAATACATGAGCAAACAAAACAGAAATAGACTCAGAGATACAGACAAAAAGTGATGGTTGCTAGATGGGAGGGGGGTGGGGAAGGAAGTGAAAAGATTAGAAAGTACAAATTGGCAGTCACAAAATAGTCACAGGGATATGAAATACAGTATGGGGAATATAATCAATAAGGTTGTATAGATTATGCAGGGTGCCAGATGGGCACTGGACTTATTGGGGAGATCATTTCATAGATTTTGTAGATGCCTGACCACTGCGCTGTACACCTGAAGGTGATGTAGAATTATACTGAATGTATACATATGGTCACTCAATGTGAAGTACATCCTGGGAAATGTAATCAATGGCATAGTGACAGCTGTGTACGATGTTGGAGGCGTAGTGGACTGTGAGGGGGGTTGTCACTTTGTGAGGGATGTAGATATCTGATCATTGTGTTGTTTTGTACACCTGAAACTAATTTAAAAATCTGGAAAAAAAAATCACCGGATGCAGCAATTTAAAAAAGCATAGGATAGCAATACAGAAACGCTGGATTTCAGTCTAGCATCATCATTTGTTTGCCTTGTACCCAACTCAATTAATCTCTCTAACCTTTGGTCTCTGTACTGTATTTAAGGAGGAATACTATCTATCTTTCAAAGTATTATGAAAATTTTATCTCACACACATGTAACTATACAAATTAGTAAACTAGAAAACTAGTAAAATGGAATGGGTTTAAAAAATAAACATATTCTTTTTCTCTATGACTTAACCCTAAGTCAAACTAGAAAAACTTTCAGAAGCCATTGTCATTGGATCCACTATAATGGAGCTGAAGGGACAAGATAAAAAACAAATACAGGGGCCGGCCCAATGGCTTAGGCGGTTAGAGCTCGTGCTCCTAACTCCGAAGGCTGCCGGTTCAATTCCCACATGGGCCAGTGGGCTCTCAACCACAAGGTTGCCAGTTCGATTCCTCAAGTCCCGGAAGGGATGGTGGGCTGTGCCCCCTGCAACTAAGATTGAACAGGCACCTTGAGCCGAGCTGCCTCCCGGATGGCTCAGTTGGTTGGAGCGCATCCTCTCAGCCACAAGGTTGCCAGTTTCGACTCCCGCAAGGGATGGTGGGCTGCGCCCCCTGCAACTAGCAATGGCAACTGGACCTGGAGCTGAGCTGTGCCCTCCACAACTAAGATTGAAAGGACAACAACTTGGGGAAAAAAAATGTCCTGGAAGTACGCACTGTTCCCCAATAAAGTCCTGTTCCCCTCTCCCAATACAATGAAATGAAATGAAATGAAATGAAATGAAATAAAAACAAAAAACATAACTGATTATTATTTTAAAAAAATACATTTACCTCATATCAGATTACCCTAACCAAAAGGCAGAGTTAAGGTGGGAGCAAGGGAAGTAGGAATATTAACCATTTGAGCCAAGTAAAAAATTACAACTAATCTCAAAAGTTCTAGAAGTGACACAGGGATTCCACAATATTTGTGGATTTGAAATTAATAGTAAATATCAAGGAGATGGTTCGATAATAATGCTTTATTTTACTTGATTAATCCATATCTTTCATTCCTAAAACCTAAAACAAATAGGTTTTAGCTAGTTTCTATGTGACACAAAGTAGTTCTCATAACGAACTTCAATTAGTACTGTCAGTATGTACAGGGTTACTAATAGCTTCTATGGGATTTGAGGCCCCACTCACTCCCCTGGCCGGGTGGGAGCCTTCGTGCAGGACACAAGCTACACAACTAAATGCAATGACCCTGAACATGTTTACAACAGCAAGGCTCTGTTACACATGTCCTTCAATTCTGGGATTCATTCACCCAAACAGCTGAGGGCAATCTGCTCTTGGGGACACAGAGACATTAAAGGCAATTGCAGTCGTCCACCATGACGGTGACAGTAGCTAGGTGGGAATGAGAAGATTGTGCATATCAGCGGACAGTAGGTCTGGCAACTGAATAAATGTGGACTGTAAGTGAAAGAAGAGTCCAGACGACAACGAGTTTCCATGCTTGTGTGAAAGAGTAGATGGGTAATAGCATTAAAATAAATAAGGACCAAAGGAGGAAACACAAGTTTTACAAAAGAACCAATTGCTTCATATACAACACGTTTGAGGGGCCAGTCAGACTTCTGAACCAGATGCCTACAGACAGTTGAACACAGAGAACTAGGACTTGGAGAGAAAAACTGAGCCACAGCAATATGTATCTGGCAATTCTGCCAATGGAATACAAGACCAAAACGAGAGCCAAGGACAGAACGTTAGGGAGCACCTACAGGTGTTGTTAAAAAAAAAAAAAAAAAGTTACTAAAGAAACAGTGGTTAGAGAGGGAAAAAAGAACCAGAACAACAAAACAAAAACAAGAACTTCAAGAATGACAAGTATTCAACAACACTGGATGCTGCAGAGAGCAGCGATGAGCATCCTGCCGAAACCTACATCTAATTTCTAAGGCCCTCCTTTAATTCTCACAAAGCAAAGGGAGGTGATCTTCAGAGGGGGTCTTCAGAGAACCACTTAGGACAAGGAAAGGGACCTTATAAGAATTCATATTCCTCTAACATTGAAAAGACATAGGCTGATCGAGAAACCAAAGCCAGGCTGAGCGCACAAGGATATTTCGCAGTATATAGCAAAGCATAAATCAGGCACAGGACTCCGTGTCCGTCCTCTGGGAAACTGGTAACATTGGCTCTGATGCAGGTAGCATGGCTCAGCTGCCCTGCGTAGAACACTGGCTGAGAGGTTGGAGTCTTAGTAGCACGTGACATACAGCAAGTAGACAAGGGCACAATTAGGATTATAAGAGGTTAAGGATGAGGTAATGGAGGTGCCAGCACGTATTACAGTTTCCAAGTGCTTGATAAGGAATGGAAGGAGAGCTTGAAGGGCTCATGAAAGGGGGTTTTGTTTGCTTTTTTTTTTTTTTAAACTTAGAACTCCCAGTAGATTGAGTGGGACAGATATAAGGAAGATGCAAGATGAGAAAATGAGAAGCGGATACCTAATGGGGCAAGATCCTTGAGCCCACAATGAAGGAAGGGATCAAGAACACAAGTGGAAAATTTAACCTCCAAGAATAAAGATACGTATTTTTCTAAAGTGAGAAGGAAAGGAAAGTGTGAGTAAAGTGACAGTCCAGGTATAGAGTAATGAAGTTAGGAAGTACGTGACTGCTACAATTTTTTCAGAAAAGAAGGACTCATGGTCATCTAAAGAGAATGAGGGTGGAATAACAGTGTACATTTGAGCAGAGTGAAACTGATCTTATAAAAAAAACATATAAATCTAGTAAGAAAAATAAAGGTGATATGGGAGAGCTCCCTCACTACAAAAGTTTTAAGCCTCCCTTACTATATAAATTTTAAGTCTCCTTTTCCCTAGTTTCTTAGCTCCTTAGCCCCGGCCTCTGATTACTCTCTTAATCAGTTCTGAATCCTAGACTAAAGATTGCTGTAGCCTGAATCACAGGATGTTTCTCACCCCGGCCTCAGATAACTACTTAAAAGCCGGTGACTTCCCAACATCCCCCATGCCAGTCCAAACCTAACTCTTGGCCATCCCACAAACCAAATAGGTCTTAACATTCCCCCAGGCCAGTGTACTTGTTGATTGTAATCACTGAAGCCTAGTGTTCTTTCCAACCCATTCTGGGCCCCAGTCAGGACAACTGACACCACCTGAATGACTGGTTGAATGGCCACAGGCTCTATAGAGCTAACGGATTTATTAATTAAAATCTATTTTTCGTCATTTAGAGGCCTTGGGGATACAGAGGATACCCCACCAAGGTTACCCGTCACAACCAGAGAAGCCAGCACGGTCTTCCAGGCAGATCTCGAGACCCCTTCCTCTCAGATCAGATAGGGCAAGAGTTCCGTGAATCCCGAATAGGTAGGGACAGCTTTACAGCCCTGCCCAGCAGGAAGCAGATGCAGAAGAACAGACCTCCTGTCCCTCAGCTTCCCATAGAGATTTTATGGGGATCACGTCTCTCAAGGGAAAAACAAGGCAGGCAGTTAGAGATAGACATCGGGTCTCTGCATTACCACACAGAAGACCTCCCCTCTCTGTCTGAAACTTTCCCTTCCCATTGTAAACAAATGGGTACAAGATACCCAACTAGATCAAACCAGACACTCACACCTGCACAGTTTTAAAAAGATGAGGTAATAGCTTCTTGTCAATCACAGAGGAACAGCCCATTTCAGAGAAAAAGATAAAAACCACCAAGGCCTCGTTAGTCGGGGCCCATGAACCGTTCCATTGGGAAGGACTTCCCAATGAGCCATTCTCTACTGCTGGGGTCCATTTCTATTTCTTTGCAGTGTACTATCTCTTCTAATAAACTACTCTTTCACCACTTTATTTCTGTGTCTCGTTCAATTCTTTGCTCGAGACCCCAAGAACCTGGACATCATGCCAAGAAGGACTCACTCTCCGGTAACAAAGGCTACAACTCACATGCACCAAATTTTAATAGTTACAGTTCTACTTCTTTCCAAACAATGTAACAATTCTAAATGAAATATATGCTATGGTTTTACTCCAACTTCCCAAATTAAGGAATAACAGAGGGTGAGGTAAGAAATGGAATCCTGAGATACAGTATATAAGTAGCATCATAACCAACAAAAATGGGCTTAGTGCTATAACCACAGTCAAATGGTAATAATTCTCATATTTTCCTGCCCTTCTATGCTGGGTCTATTTTGTTTTCTTTCCATAGTTGATGATTTTATGAAATGTTCTTGCTTGAATCAGTTAAGAACACAACATACCGTTTAATAAAAGAACAACTCCTATCCTATTGATAAACTTTCACTTTTCAACAAATTATTGAAATCAGAACTATACAAAAATTTTGTTAGAAAATCATATTATTAGTGCTATAAATCTTTAAAAGTACAATTTTTGAGTTGCTGCTCTGGAGCCAAGAAGAAAAAACAGGATCTAAAAAGAACACAGAAAGGACGAAGAAAGAAGTCTGAGTTAAGGGACAGAAAACCTTGAGTTATAGTATAAATTACTTGGTTTAAAATGTCAAAAGGAAACTAATCTCAAAGTATGTCTTCCTATGTGGTTATAAAGCTTGTTAACAATGAAAAGTACTTTTAGACAAAATATTTAATTTTCAGATTCAAACAAAGCCACTTATGGCAAACAAACACAGCATTTATAATAAAACATATTCAGATAATTTATTGAATGAAAAAAATCTCTACAGAATTAGTTCAGTAACTATAGTTGGATTCCATTATTTTTATAAAACACATTTTACCGTAACTCTGAAGATTTATAAAACATGATCTAGAGTAGGAGATATGATTATAATCTATTAATAACTATTAATCACAGAAAATATCTTTAAAAATGCACAGAATGGTATCTTGTTTACAAGTTAAATACAAACTAGTGTACTTTTCTTGCTATATTGATTCTTTTAAAATACTTATTTTTGAATTTTGACTTCAAAATAAATGGTCACTGTAAAAAACAAAACTTTTTATTTTATATGCTTCTCTATTGCTTAAAAATCTCCTGACTTCTTCTTCTCTAATTATACTCCCCAAAGTTGTCCACTGTTAACAGTTTAGTTCTATTTTTCCTGACATTTTTTTCCAGGCATACACGGATATATGAGAGTTTGTTTAAATATACACACAATTTTTAAAAATGGGATCATACCACACATGCTATCTTGTAAGTTATGTTTGTTTCTAAAAAGTAGATCCTGATTTCTTTACATGCCAGATGGGGTAGATAGACCTCATTCTTTTTAAAGAGGCACATTAGTATTCCTTAATATTGGTTTACCACAATTTATTTAACCACTTCTCTATATGGAGACATTCAGGTTGCTGCTGCTTCTTTTTTTCTTTATTTTACAATCTATCTTTAACTTATTCACGGATAACATAAGCATAAATTAAGATGAAAATCATGCTAGTTTTCCTTTGAAAGAAGCTATAAAATGATCACCTAATAGTAATGAACTTTTTTCATTTTAAATATTTTGCCTTTTCCTAGTTGATAAACATATGCAAAAGTTGTCATTGTTTTCAAAACAATGTTAACAATATTTCTGAAGACTTACATTGATTTTCAAATTAACCACACATTGTAGGCTAATTCTCCACTATTGGTCAATTACATTTTAACAACTCTTTATTGATATTTTTACAAACTACTGTAGTACTAGGTTCTCTAAGAAATTTGAAAGAAGTCTGTGACAAAGAACCTGCCTTCAAGGATCTTACAACTTTTGGGAAAACAACTTAGTTATCTATATGAGAAAACTGCACCAGAATATAAATTGAACAAAGTATAAAAGGAAGAAGAAATAATCAACATACAGGGAAACATAAGGGAAACGTTTTTCAGATGGAGTGGGCAAGGAGGATTGTTGGTTTCTAAGGGACATACATTTGTTGTCAGAGGAAGAAACCTGTGGAGAGGTAAAATCAAAATATCCAAAATATCCCAATGAGAACAGAAGTCAGTGGTAAAAGAAAGAATGAAGATAATGGTAATACAGTTAGAGAGATCCCCTAGATTGTAGAAGCAACCCAGATGTTAGCTGTTGCCAATACACTTGGCCAAACATGTTTTGGTTCCACATCAACCTACACTCAGCACTCAGACTCTTCACTGGCTTCTATAAGAAATCCAGATATCTCGGTGATTTCCGAATTTCCATAATTTTTTATTCGTGGGGTCATGGTGAGAGTCACATTATACAACAAATAGCATTTCACTTGGAAAGTCCCATCTAACATCTCCCCATAGTTCCTATTCCCTTCCTGCTGGATGTTTCCTGTGCCTTTCAAATTTTTCTTCTCATTATTTCTGTCCCAGCTTCTATTTCTGAATCTGTATACCTAACTCATCCTGAACCTCAACAAAACAGAGTCCTTCCCAATGGACACAGCTCCTTAAAAAGCAATTTAACAGTCATATTCTGATATTTGAACAAGCCCCTCTGGATTCAACTTTCATCACAAATCAGTAATCAAGGTGATTCTTTCAAACAAATTCAGCATTTTCTACAAAAACCATTCTTGTGCCAACTACTAAAATATTGACAATTTCTCCATTTCAATACATAATCAAGAATGTAGGTAAAAGGTTTTACCTTAGTAAAAGAAGCATAACCATGAGAAGAAACAGAATCAATTTACCTAAGAAATAGAACGATTTTATAAAACATAAAACACCACTTGCAAGAATGTGGTGAGACAGAATCTCATACACTGCTGAGTAGACTAAAACTGCTAGGAATCTTTCTAGAAAACAATTTACCAGAATATTCATGCTCTTTAATATACTAATTCTACTACCACAAAGTTATCCTGAGAAAATATCAGAAATACGAGTATGGTCAGAGATTCAATGATGTTATCGTAATGTTATTTATAGTAGGAAAGCCTGGAATATCTACACAAAATAAATCGTTGAATAAATTATGCTGTGCTACCATCTTATAATAGAATATTATAGAGCTATCAAAATAATATTTTTATTTTTACTTTTTTATTTTTTGCAAAATTTACAAGGTTTTATTACGTGCCAGACATATGCATTATATCTCACACACATTAATATTTATATTTGAACCCAAAATTTGTTTTATTAAAAATTTATCCCCCAAAGCTCTAATGTAGTTTTTAGTTGCTCCTCCAGGTAGAACAATTAAGATTTTAATGCTTCTTTAAGTATATAAATGTTGAACAACTATGGTGTACACCTGAAACTGATACAATGTTGTATGTTAGCTATATTTTTTAGTAAAAATCTTTAAAAAAAGAGATTTTAATGGAGAAATCATTTCAAAATAGTATTTTAAACACCATATATTCATATAAGAAAATTAATGTTAAATAAAACTCAATAGAACTAATATACATATTTCAGATTCATTTTTAAATCATGTGCATATATATATGCACACAAACACACACACACCCATTTGTGTATGTGTATGTACATAAACACATACATTTATATAGATAAAATTAGAAGATGAGATGAGGAAGGGAACATTATCACTTGGAAACTATTGCAATAAGACACACACGTTGCTCCACCATTGTGGCTCTAAGGCCTCCCACCTTCAAAAGTCAACCTGTGGCAAATGTGGCTACCCTGCCAAGAACAAGAGAGAGCACTGGAGTGCCACAGCTAAAAGATAAAATACAGTAATTGAATGAGCACCTAAAAATTGTATACCTCAGACTCAGGCATAGATTTCCTGAAGAACAGCACCAAAACCCAAGAGGGCAGCTGTATCAGCACCCAGTTCATCTTAAGGATTTCAACAATTAGTCACTCAATAAATGTTCTCATTGAAAAAGAAAAAAAATAGAATTTTCTACCACAGCATTTGTAAGAGAAAAAAAAAATGTTTTTTAAGCAACAGCTGTATTTCTCTATAAATAGGCATTTTTTTAAAATGTGGGCTCTGACATGGCTATAATGTACACACTCTACACTATTTTATCATATGTATATTGGGAAAGTCGGCAGACTTCTGAGTTTCCATGATCCCATGTTGAGAAAGTTATGAGTGCAAAGGAAAGGAAGAGGTTTGCTGTTGCTCCGATATTTACTTCACAGCTGACAACTTAATGACACTAGAATGTAAGCTCTGTGAAAGCAGGGTCCTTTTGTGTATGCTTTATCTTCAGCATATAGTAGGCACTCAACAAATATTTGTAAATAAATCTCCAATCAATTTTTTTAAATTATAAATCATTTTCCTGTTCTGCTACTATATTCTTTGTCTTGAATTAAAAGGAAAGACACAGAGGAAGTGCAGGCTTTTAAGGGATAAAAGGGTGAACTCATTGAAAACAAAATCAGTTGGTGTGTTTTTTTTTCCTGTACCTACAAAGGGAATAATGCTTTCTCTATAAAAAGAAGTTCACCTTAGGCTTACTCTGAGGTGTTCTTTAGTATTAGCTTTCCTCAGACCAACGAGCATTTATGCTGAACCCCATCTTCTGGAAAGCCCTGCTTTCACCCCGGCTGTCTCACTGTTCATGGATGGGTAGATGCTTCAAACCTGGGTTTTAGTGAGGCCAGAACATGCCACTCCCTGTTACTGGGTTCAGAACAATTAGAGACTGGTGCCTTAAGATTCCAAGTGAGAGGAGCTGTGGCCCGTCTAGAGTATGTGCTTTCAAACTTGAACCATGACTCACAATAAAAAATATACCTGACATGAAAACCCGAGTAACAAAGTAACATACATACAATTATCGTAAAAGTTTCACAAAACATTTGCTCTTATCACATGCAATGCACTCTAGCCAAAGGACCATGAAAGGGTTAAGACAGAAAACTTTTAGAGAACAAGTCTGCTTTACTCCAGACAAATACCAAAAGTGAGACCCTATTCCACCCCCACCAAGGAAGACCAAATGGAAGGCCTAGACTTCCATCCCTGACTAGCTATAGTGAGTCACCCCACATTTTCCCCTAAACCAGGAACAAGCAGAAGTTGGGACATTCATCCCCCTTGAGCATTAGCCAATAGCCACACCTTCTGTGCCTGTGGAGACCATTTGGGGAACCTGTACTTCCACTACACCTGTCAGTCACCAAATGTCCCTCCCCCTCTTGGAGGGAATGTACCAGAAGAGGACTTGTCGAGTCAGGACTCTTACCACCACTCAGCAGAACCAAGGCAGCCCCTCCACATGTTGTCAGTGGAGGTCACATGGGAGCAGTAATGAGACACTTCTCTACTTCCCAGCCAGGGTGGTATCAGCGGAGGCCAAGCAGAGAGCCTGAACTCCCTCCCCTGCCCTGCAGTAACAAGGAGACCCTCATCCCAGGGTGTCAACAAAGGACAAGTGGAGAACCTGGATTTCCAATCCCACCTGGTGGTAATGAGGAAGTACCCCTCTTCACTCAGAGAGCAGTGTCAGAAGAGGCCTGCTAAAAAATAGATTTAAATAAGATCTAGAGTATTAAACATAATGTCTAGGTTTCAGCCAAAAATCACTATCAAGAACCAATAAGATCTCAAACTGAATGACTAAAGATAATTAACAGATACCAACACCTAGATAACACAGATGTTTGAATTATCTTAATAGGAATTTAAAACAACATTCATGAAAATCTTCAATGGGCAATTACAAATACGCTTGAAACAAATGAAAACATAGAAAGTTTCAGCAAAGGAAGAGAAGATATAAAGATCCAAATGGAAATTACAATAACCATCATAAAAAAGTATAATAACCATCACAAAAAGCCCAGTGGATGGGCTAGTAGCAGAATGTGAGAGATGGAGTAAAGAATCAATGATCTTGAATATAGTACAATAGAAATTGCCCAATCTGAACAGAGAGAAAATAGGCTGGGAAAAAAAAAAAAATGAATGCAGACTTAAGGTCATGTGGGACTGTAACAAAAGATCTAATGCTTGCACCATCAGAGTCCCAGCAAGATTAAGAGAGAATGGAGCTGAAAAAGTATCTGAAAAAATAACAGCCAAAAATTTCCCAAATTTGGCAGAAAACATAGACCCATATATTCAAAAAGCTGAGCCAACCCCAAACAGCATAAACCCAAAGAAATCCATACCAAGATACACGATAGTCACATGTCTGAATACTAAAGAAAAAATCTTGAAAGTAGCTGGAGAAAAATAAGATTAATTACAATCAAAAACCAATTCAAATGACTGTACATTTCTCATCAGAAAATGTGGAGACCAAAAGATCTACTATCGATGAGGCCATACTAATATAAATGATTGAATAACAGATAAGTAGGAGAGAAGAGACAAATCTCTAGTGCAGAAGAATTCCCCAAAATCAGCAGGTAAAACACAACTCCCCACTCCTTAAAGTGTGAATTGTACACAGTGACTTCCCTCCAGAGAGTACAGGATGAAAAGGGGGTTGGTGGTAACTTGATAGTGGAGAAACCTGACAAACACTACCTCACCCAGGTGATCACAGTCAACATGAACAGTGTAAGTCACATTGAGAGTATGTGATGAAAACGGCAATTTACCTTTGATCTTCCTCCTCAAAACACATGCCAGTCTACTCTAGAGAAAAACATTAACCAAATCCAAATTGAGGAACATTCTACAAAATACCTGACCGGTACTCCTGAAAACTGTCAAAGTCATCAAAAACAAGAAAAGCCTGAGAAACTGTCACATCCAAGAAAAGGCTAAGGAAACATGAAAAGTAAATGTAATGTGATATCCTGGAACAGAAAAAGCACTTTAGGTAAAAACCCAGAAAATCTGAATAAAGTATGGACTTTAGTTAATAATAACAAATCAATATTGGTTCATTAATTGTAACAGTTAATAAACTTGTTGCAGGATATATAAAAACCCTTTGTAGTATCTTTGCAATTTTTCTGTAAATATTGTGGACGAGAAAGGAGCTCTACAGAAAAATAACCTCACAGGGTGATCTGATCACAAATTCCTATCTGGAGAGGTCATGATGGGTAGTCACGCCCCAGGCACATAACTCTTTTTCTTCGCTGTAAGCAAGCCATATCCACTGTTTCTGTGCATGAAAGTTAACACACCACTGAAATGCCTTCTTCAAAGTAACCATCCTCAAGAGAGCACATAATTTTAATCCTGCAGTCAAATCCCTGCCTTGCTTTCTCCCACCTTCGTGTAATCTTCTTTACATTCCCTTCTTAATCTCAAATGCATAAAAGAAACTGCAAATTGCCATTCTCTAAAGCATCTCGAGATCTTGCTTCCAGGAGAATTCTGTTCGGTTCAAATACATTTTTATCAAAATTCTCTATAGGTTTGGACATTCTTACATCAACAATCTAAAACTGTTTTTAAAAATAAAGTGTATTGACTTCCAGTCAAGATGGCAGACTAGATAAATGCTGTGCTTGCCTCTTCCCACAACCACATCAAAATTACAACTGAATTATGGAACCATTCTTGAGAACCACCTGAAGACTACCTGAAAAGAACCTATAGCTAAGGATATAAAAAAGAAGCCACAAGAATGGTAGGAGAGGCAGAGATGTGAAATGGGCTGGTAACACACCTACGTGTGGAGGTTAGAAATTGGGAGGGACATCTCCGCTGCAGAGGTCTCTCCTGAGGAGTGAGGGGTCCCAGCCCCACACCAGGCACCCCAGCCCAAAGAAGCAATGCAGGTAGGACGAATCCCCACAACAGCTGGCTGTGAAAATCAGCAGGGACTCCATCTAGGTGAGACAGAGGGCTGCTAGAGACCCAGAGGTCCTTGTAAAGGGCTCGTACATGGACTTACTTGCTGACAGACGCACTCGCTTTAAGCTCCAGCCCTAGGGCAGCAGCTTGAAAAGCACTGGAGACATGCGGGGAGGAACCAAATTGTCTGGCCTCAGGGTGAGGGCTGGAGGGACAGCTCTGTGCTGTACTAAAGTGCCTGCAGGAACCATTGTTCCTTTGTTGAGCCCTCACTTCACCCGGACTGCAGTTTCAGGCAAGCACCAAGTCTGAGTCTCCATTAACCAGGCTAACACTGCTCTTGACCTACCCTGTTGATTGCGTGAGACCCCATCTGAACCTCTTTCAGACAATAATCCACACAAGCTGCCAGCCTGGGTCCATGCTATGGACTTTCCTAAAATCTCTCAAACGATCACAAATCCCAAACAAGCAGTGGCTGGCTTTGGCATGTCCTGTACCTCTTGCTAAGTGGCTCCAAAACTGGTGCTAGTGTCAGCCGGCCGTGGTTCATAGCATAACCACTCTCAGGTACCCTAAAGCCCAGAAAAGGCAGCTACCAACCATAGATCACTTTGTAGCTCTTACATGTGGCCCCGGGCCAGACATAGACAGCAGCTGACCTTGGCCTGCACCAGAACCCCTTCAAACAGGCCCCAGAACCAACACACCTGGTGGTCAGATTCAGACCAACACCAGAGCACCACCCAATTAGTGCCACAAATGACATACCCAAAGAGTGGACTCAACAGGCACCAGATCCCCACTAAAGCAAATCCCATTCAACACATTCAGTCCCACCCAACAGCTTGTCTGCTACAGTCCCAGCCAGGCCTCACAGCTGTCAGCCTGAGTGTCAGTCCCAAACATTGACGTGCGAACAGCAAGCAAGGCTCCACTACAACAGCAGAGCACACACAACCTACATAAAGGACATCCCTGGAGCTCAGGTGACCAGGGAGACTATGTCAATGGGCCCCCCAGGACACCTACTACATAAGGCCACTCTACCAAGACTGGGAGACATAGCAGATCTACCTAATACATAAAAATAAACACAGCCAGAATGAGAAAACAAAGAAACATGTCCTAAATGAAAGAAAAGGATAAAACTCCAGAAAAAGAACTAAACAAAATGGAGGCAATCAACCTACCAGATGCAGAGTTCTAAACACTGGTTATAAGGATGTTTGATGAACTTAGGGAAGGAGTGAGAACTTCAACAAAGAGATAGGAAACATAGAAAATGAGATAGAAAACTTTAAAAAGAACCAGTCAGAAATGAAGAATACAACAAGTGAAATGAAGAATACATTAGATGGCATCAACAGCAGATGAGATGAAGCGGAGGATCAAATCAGTGATTTGGAAGACAAGGTAGCATAAAACATCCAATCAGAACAGTACAAAGAAAAAAAGAATTTAAAAAGTGAGGATAGTTTAGGAGACTTCTGGGAGAATATCAAGCGTACCAACATTCACATCATAGGGGTACCAGAAGAAGAGAGAAAGCAAAGAATTAAAAACCTATTTGAAGAAATACTGATGGAAAACTTCTCTAATCTGGTGAAGGAAATAGACATACAAGCCCAAGAAGCTCAAAGAGTCCCAAACAAGATGAACCCAAACCAAGACACATCATAATTAAAATGCCAAAGATAAAGACAAAGAAAGGATCCCAAAAGTAGCAACACAAAAGTAGTCAGTTACTTACAAGGGAGCTCTCATAAGACTGTCAACTGATTTCTCAAGAGAAACTTTGCAGGCCAGAAGGGATTGGCACAAAATATCCAAAGTGATAAAAAGCAAGGACCTGCAACCAAGATTATTCTACCCCACAAGGCTATCATTTAGAAGGACAGAAAAAGAACTTCCAAGACAAGAAAAAGCTGAATTAGTTTATCACCACCAAACCAGTATTACAAGAAAGAAAAAAAAATAAAGAAGAAAAAATAATAAACAATATGAATAAGAAAATATCACAAAGAAAAAATTCTCACTGACAAAGGCAAACACATAATAAAAGTAGTGGATCAACAAACACTAAAACTAGATTAAAGGTTAAAAGGCAAAAGGAGGAATGTCATGTATAATTACACCAATAAATAAGGGACACACACACACACACGAAGTAAAAAATAATGACAAAAATATAAACATGGAGGGGGTGAGTAAAAATGGTAGTGATTATATAAAGTGCTTGATCTTAAGGACCATCAACTTAAAATAGACTGCCATAAGCACAGCTTGGTATATATGAAGTATATGGTAACCACAGACACAAAATCTAAAGAGATATACAAGAATTGGAGACAAAGGAATCCAAACACAACACTATAGGAAGTCATCAACATACAAGAGAAGAGAGCAAGAGAATAGGAAAGATACAGAGAACTATCAAAACAATCAGAAAATAATTAATAAAATGGCAATAACTACATACCTATCAACAACTGCTTTAAATGTAAATGGATTAAATGCTCCAATCAAAAGATGAACAGATAAAGAAGATGTGGTTTATACACAATGGAATATTACTCAGCCATAAAAAAGAATGAAGTCTCACCATTTGTGACAACATGGATGGACCTATTATGCTAAGTGAAATAGGTTGGACAGAGAAAGACAAATGCCATATGATTTCACTTATAAGTAGAATCTAAAAAATAAAATAAATGAACCAGCAAGATAGAAGCAAACTCACAAAGAATATAAACTGATAGTTACCAGATGTAAGGAGGGTTGAGGGGCTGGGTAAAAAAGGTGAAGTGATTAAGAAGTACAAATTGGCAGTTACAAAATAGTCAAGGGGATGTAAAGTACAGCTTAAGGAATAGAGTCAATAATACTGCAATTTGTAATAATTATACATGGTGTCAGGTGGGTGCATGACTTACCAGAGGGATCACTTTATAAGTTATATAAATGTCTAACCACTATGCTGTACACCTGAACCTAATATATTGAATGCCAATTGTAATTGAAAAATGAAAATTAATAAATAAAAGCATTTAACACATAAAAAATTAATAAAGAAATCATTAAACATTTTAGAGGGCCCTTTATCTGACTGAAAAGTAGATCTTTCTTAAATAATAACCAAAAATTTTGCAGCTACATCCTCAGCATCATCCTTAGACCGTTTTACTGACAATGCCTTGGTTTTGATCTTCCCTAAGAAGCCATTTCTTAATTTCAGCACCAATGGCTGTCTGGAGAAGTTGGCAATGGTCAAAATATCCCAGCTCCTTTATGTTTAACAGACCTTTCTTTAGCATACTTGTTCCTCTCATATCTTACTATTAGCAGCAAGAATAAACCATGTGGCACCTTCATATCTATAGTTGGTAATCTCCTTAGCTACATCACCCAGTTCATTATGTACATTTTCTAGTTTCTACATTACCGCATGTGACAGTGTTGCTAAAACTTTTGCTACTACTGTGTTTCCCCGAAAATAAGACCTAGCCAGACAACCAGCTCTAATGTCTTTTGGAGCAAAAATTAACATAAGACCCAGTCTTATATAATATAATATATTATAATTATATATTATATCAATATATATTAACATATAATAATATATACAATATAATATAATATGTAATAATATAATATTATAATTATAAAACCACATCTTACATTATAGTAAAATAAGACTGGGTCTTACATTAATTTTTGCTCCAAAAGGCACATTAGTTTAGAGCTGGTTGTCCGACTAGGTCTTATTTTCGGGGAAACACAGTATGTTAGAAGGATCCCCTTTCCTAGAGTCTCCAAAAAGATTCTCCTCACTTTCCTTTAAGTTCTCACTGGCAACTTCTTTAAAGCTCGTAATGCGTCTACTTTAGGCTTTCACTAACACTACCCTCAAATTTCATCTACCTTTCACCCACTGACAGGTTCCAAAGCCACACCCACATTAAAAAGTATTTATGACATCATACAACTTCTGGTACCAATATCTGTATTAGTTACCTATTGCATAACAATTATCCAAAATTTACAAACTTAAAACAGTAATTTATTACCTCATACACTTTCTGAGTCAGGAATCCAAACAGTTGGCTAGATGGTTCTGGCTCAGATGCCAGCTTCAGGCAGCACTGAAGGTTTGAATGGGTCTGGAAGAACCGCTTCCAGGAAGTCACATGGCTACTAGCTGGAGGCTTCAATTCAGTTTGTTGCTACATGGGCGTCTCCATAGGGATGCTTACAATATGGCTAACTTATCCAGAGTGAAGGATCAGAAAGACAGAATGTGATAAAGATGGAAACTGCAATGTCTTTTATAACCTAATCTAAAAGTAATATCCTGCTTTTTGTACTGGTCACATAGATGAATCCTGGTACAACGTGGAAGAACGCTGGACATGAATACAAGAACATAGGAGGGGACGTCTTGGAAGCTGGTTATTGCAGTGGGTTGGCAATTCCAGGCATCACATTCTCATTTAACAGCATCCAAATAAGGATGGAAGAAAATGGGTGAAGAAAGCAGGATTTTTTTTCACATGCTCCTCTTTTACTAGGAAAAGAACCCCACATTGTTCTGAAATCCTCCAACAAACTTCTACATCTCATGGACCTAAACAGGATAAAATGGCTACCCCTAAGTGCAAAGGAGCCTAGAAAAATAAGTATCTGGCATTTTCAACCTCAATCATGCAAAGAAGCTAAGAAGTAGGAGGCTTGGTATGACTTTTTACATAGACAATTAATGGTTGGCCAAAGTTAAGTAAAAAGCATAAAAGATATACAAATTGGTGATTATAACTATACTTTTTGAATATATCTTCCTACATTCCAGAAATTAAATGGTTTTGCTCACAGATGTTTAAAAAGTTGTTTTTAAGTTAATACAAATTTAAACAAAAAATCCTAAATTAATAGTCATCATTATAATCTATGTAGCATTTATAATATTAAAGAAAGTTCATATATCTGTTCTTTACAAAAGCCTCGAAAGGAACATAAAGCAAATGTTATTATAGTAGCTCCACTTTATAGATTAGAAACATGAAGGGAATATTATTATAGCATCCTCAGTTAAGGAAATTAAAGGCTCTGAGAGGCTAAAAGGCTTGATCTAGATGACAACTTGTAAGTGGGATCATTGGGATTCAAATGCTATGGCATTTCTACTGACATCAGCTATTTTGGTTTTGTACAGTATTATATTTGAAACACTTGATTAATTATAATTTAAAACTTTGTAATTTGATCTTTTATACTTAAAAACCTCTCCTCATTAGAAAAAATTATTTTGTGAAGTCATGTGTGCCACAAAAATATTTTCTGAATAGACGGGTTTATGAATAACTTAAATGCATTTTTGGTCAACTCCCACAAATCAAGAAATCACAAGAATTTTGGCATAAATATGGCTTTAAAAGTTATTTTTAATAACTATTCTCTGACTACAAAAGGGAATTCTTTGTCTTCTATAAATCAAAATAAGATCTTTATTCAGACTTCTTTTTCATTTTCTTGGTTATTCGTTAAATTCTATGTTCACAGTTGCTTCTGAACAATGCTAATTGTGCGCTCTTATAAAATGACATCCTCACAATTTCTCAAATATATTTTGAAGATCTTTTATTTCTTAACATTTCTTTCACGGTTACTTAGTGAATTAGATATAAATGGTATTTCTTCAAGATTGCAATATCTTTGATTCAATTAAAAGGGATAGAAGAGAGCCTTGGACATTTAATTGGAAAAAAACATTTTTTTACAAATTTTTCCTCCCCAAACTATTCCTGTCTCTATTGATACATATAGGGATAAAAATAATATCTCTAAATGCTCCTTGTGACTTTTTAGATATGGGTAGGTGATAATACTAAATAACCCATGAATTATTCATGTCAAATACATATAAAGAATTAAAAAATAAGCTCAAATAACAAAAATACTTTAAACAATATTTATTGATATTCATGTTATTTTGATCTGATGTTTAATTTAAACTTAGTTACAAAGGAGAAATGTGTACCTTTCTCATACTGCTAATTGATATGAAACAAGATAAATTTCTTTATGGTGTAGATATATGGAGACAAGGTGAGTTGGATAACTCCAATAATGTGGAATTACTATAAAAAATATGAACACTGTGAATTTAACTCTAAAATTTGCCATAGAAAATGAGTAGGCATGTACAGTAATACCCCCTTATCTGAAGGAGATATGTTCCAAGACCCCCAGTGGATGCCTGAAACTGTGGATAGTACTGAACCCTATATGTACTGTTTTTTCCCATACATACATGCCTATGATAAAGTTTAATTTATAAATTGGACATAGTAAGAGATTAATAATAACTAATAATAGAATAGAACAATTGTAATAATATACTGTAATAAAAGTTATGTGAATGTGGTCTCTCTCATGCTCTCTCTCTCAGCAAAGTAGCACAAATTTCTTTTTCCTTCTTCACAACTTCACAGATAGATTCGTTCTTACCTTAGATCTTAGCAACCTCAGCATATGATGTTTTTTCTTTGCTTATTGAGAACTTTCACCTTTTCACTTAAAAGAAGCACTATACAGCTTCTTTTTGGCATGTCTGAATTGCGAACGTCATTGCGAACGTCACTACTCTTGCAATTTGGGGCCACTATTAAGTAAAATAAGTGTTACTTGAACACAAGCACTGTGATACCAGGACAGCCCATCTAATAATGAAGACAGCTACTAAATGACTAACGGGCAGATAGCTTATGCAACTTGGAGACAAAACTGAGGACGGTGAGAGATTTCATCATGCTACTCTGAATAGCATGCAATTTAAAATTTATAAAGCGTTTATTTCTGGAATTTTCCATTTAATATTTTCAGACCTCAGTTGACCATGGGTGATTGAAATCTTGGGAACTAATACTATGGATAAGGGGGGCGGGGGGGGGGCTACTGTACATTACCTAAGAGACACAAAATGACTCCCAGACCCATAAAACATGGCTATAACCCTACTGAAAATGTTATCATATCTATTTTAAAAGACAAACAGGTCATTCAGAAGAGGTACTGGTCAGCCACTGGAGCATATGGTGGGGTGAAAATGTTAAATTTGGCCAGGTCCATTCAAGCTCGTACATGCTAGGAGAGTTGTCTGTCCCAGGGCCCAGTATATTCCTGGTACAAAGAAGAGACAAGTAAGCCATGTGCTGCATAATGATGTTTTGGTCAATGACGAACCACAACATATACGACAGTGGTTTTGTATGATTCTAATGGAGCTGAAAAGTTCCTATAGCCTAGTAATGTCATAACCATCCCAATGTTGTAACACAACACATTACCCAAATACTTCGCAATGCATTACAATTGCCTACAATATTCAGTACAGGAATATGCTTTACAGGTTTGTAGCCTAGGAGGAGCTGTAGGGGAACAGAATTTGTCACCCCAAAATATCTCTCTCTGGCATAAGAATGCTTTTAGACTGGTTAATTTTAAGAAACAGCAAGCATTGGAGAAGTTACCAAAACCAAGTAGAAGTTACCCTTTGTAAAATACATTTACATGTGTAAAGGAAATCTCATTTTATAAATAAAGGCTTCTTCCCTGCTCTACCAGAAAAGACAGGATGACCTTATCTCTGGAAATTCTCAATGCAGAAGACAAGGACTAAAATTTGCATAACAACCTTATTTACCCTTGTTTGCTATGCTTTTCCTGGTCACCTCTCATAACTGACTTTTGTCTTCAGCTGAAGATGCCATTTAAGGTAGTGGCTTCAACCACTTTGAGTTACTCAGTTTCCTGGGTCTCCGCCATGTATATAAGAAGTATATATCTCATTAAGCTTTGTTTGTTTTTCTCCTGTTAATCTGTCTTTTAATACAGGAATGTCTCAGCCAAGAACTCAGAAGGGTAGAGGGAAAATTATTTTTCTTCCCCCACAGAGCAACAGGCTATACCATGTAGCCTGGGTGTGTACGTAGTAGGCTACACCATCTAAGTTCATGTAAATACAAGCTATGAGGTTCGCACAACAATGAAATTGCCTAATGACGTATCTCAGAATGTATCTGCATAGTTTAGCGGTGCATAACTGGAAAGCGATGGCTGCCTAAGGCTATTTGCCTGATGTTATTAAAATCTGAATCTTCATAATTCCTGCTGTTTAATATTTACAATGTCATATCGGCTCCTTTCATATTTTCATAGAAACCTTTGCTACATCAGCCACATTTCATATGCATTCTGTCACTATAAGTTAGTTACATTTTCTAGAAGTTTTATAAGTGGAATCAAATAGTATGTATTCTTTTTTTGTCTGGCTTAATTTATGTAGCATAATTGTTCAACCACTTTGATTAATCCACTGAGATTTATCCACTTTGTTACAAGAACTGTTGAGTAGTATTCCATGGTATAGATATACCATCATTTGGTTATTCATTTTCCTGTTGATAACCACTTTGAAAAAGTCTGGCAGCTTCTTAAAAAGCCAAACCTCCACCTATCGTATGATATAACTATTCCACTCCGAGCTATTTATCCAAGAGAAAAGAAAGCATTAGGCCCATATAAAAACTTACACATGATATTCATAGTATCTTTACCTGTACTAGCAAAAAACTGGAAACAACCTATTTCTATCCATATGTGAATGGACAAAAGAATGAGGTATACCCATAAAATGACATTATTATTCAGCCATAAAAAGGAATAAACTATTGATATACACAATGACATGGATGAATCTCAAAATAACTAAGCTGATAAAAGAGGAAAAAAAGTAAGTACTTATTTCTTTCCTACTACTGTGTATTCCCCTCACATCATTATTTTCCTTTTCTGGTTTAAGAAAAACAATTTATTTGTCTTCTTTTAGTGATTACATTTGAAATATGTCTACCTTCAGTTCACACAGTACATGGACCTTAGAATACTGAAATTCCAACTAACCCTGATAGCTTACATACTGCGCAGGACAGTACAGTATTGTGGTTCTACCTTGTTTGTTGACCACAAATTTGACATTATTATTACTGTTCCCTTCTACCAACGTTGGCTTAGATTTATTCATGTTTTCTTCATTCCCTATTTCTTCTTTAATTTCATACCTTCGTTTTAGTACATTTTCCTTCTTCTAGAAGTATACCATTGTAGACCCTGAGAAGGAAGATACCTACTGAGAAGGCCTCCTGGGGGCTAACTGGGCTAAAATTAAAAAAAAACAACAAAAAAAAAAACCTAGCAGTAATTTGTACACAGGGGCCTTTCCCACGAACTGCACTTCAGGGAGAAGCTTGTACTGACCTGCCTGCCTCCTGCACTGACCTGTCTGCCTGCACTGTGTTCCTGCCACTTGAACTAGCTCTTATGAAGGAGTTCCTGGAAATCTATTTCAACCCAAAGGACTGAGGCTTATCCCTGTCTAATCAGAGCTGCACAGCTATCTCCCCCATCAGCATCTTCACTGACCAATCAGGATAGTGCCTTTTGGACCAATTAAACTGTGAGGATTTGGAGTCCTCATTTGCATGAGGACAGACCAATGAGAGACCATGGATGGGGACTTCTGTCTATATAAGTCAGCTCCCCTCTGGCTGGGTGAGCATACTTTTCCTTTCCACTGAACAGAAGACTGCGTTCCCCCTGCTGTAGCTGAAACACTCCGGAGTAGAGTGGAGCAGACCAGTGCAGAACAGATCTATTTAGCCAGAGAGGGACCTTGCCCGAGGGCCGCATTGCCCCAGGGCTACCTCACAGCCTTGCTTCATAATTGAGCTATAACACTAGGTTCCACAGCCATGATTGAGCTGTTTGCACTGAATAAAGTTTCCTTCTTCACTGCACCTCAAACTGGGGATTCCTGTTGGCGTTGAATTGGCACCAACGACCATTAGTTGACACCAGTTAGAATAGTATTTTTTAAAATGTGGGTTGTGACCTACTGGTTACTCTGCACTTGGCATTCTGCAGCTTGACAACAGTAAAATGAGTGTTTCTTGTTCTTTACCCTGCTTAGTAGTCACTGGACTCCTTAAACGTGAGGATTTGTGTTTTTCATCAATTCTGGAAAATTTTTAATGGCAACTACGGATATTGCCTCATTTCTATTCCATGCTTTCTTTGTGGAACTCTGATTGGATCATCTCATAATCTCTTCTATTATTTTCTATATCTTTTTTCTCTGTGTATGGCCTTCTATGTATTTTCTATTTTTAACTGTGCCTCACATGCTGGCTTAACATACCATTTCATTTTTAAGTTCTTTAATTATATTTTCATTTCTGATATTCTATTAGGTTCTTATTTGAATGTGCCCAGTCACTTCTATAGTCTATTACTCTTTATTTATATTTTAAAATCCCTTTTTTAATTTATTAAACATGTTAAACATTTATTCTATGTATGGGATGATTCTAATAGGTGAAATCTCTGTAGATCTGTTTTAGTTGTTTTTGGTTTCTGCTGACTCTTGCTCAAAAATGTTTTGATTTGTTTCCCCCTATGTTTTGTAATTTTTATATGTATATGAGCTTATCTGTTAGAATTTTAATTATGATTATTTGATAATGGGATGATAACTCCCTCCATGGAGGATTTGTGATTGTTTCTGCCAGGTACCAAAAAGCATTACAGACCCAAGTCCATTTTAAATTAAAACTCTATTTGTGGAGTTTTAGGGACCATGAAAATAGTGTATTTTAAATCCAAGTGAATGTGAGCTGGTTATCAGAACTTATTAAGGTAGTTTTTAACTCTACCCAGAGCTATACACTTCTCCAAAATGGTCTCTGATCAGGCCCCCTACACTTTGCAGAAGTCAAGGAATTTTCCCCAGTCCCCATTCCTCTCCCTGCACAAGTTTCTCTGGCAGCACAAATCCATGGACGCTCCCAAAGTATTCAGTGACTTTAGCACTTGCTGACCTCATAGAATGTACTTGTTTTGTTTCTAGCCCCAGAAAGTTTCCCTTCTTCTTCTTTTTTTTTTTTTTTATAAGTTTATCCACTCATTTTAAAGGGATTTCTTTTTTTCAAATACTGAATCTAATATTTTACATATTTGGTGGATCTATAGTCTATCGAATTGCCAGAAATGGAAGTCTATTTAATACTTCTGCTATTACTTTGTAAAATTTAAATTAGGGTATTGCATTTATTAGTGATACATTTTATGTTAGTGTGTTACTGTGGTCTGCAAGTCTGTCAAAAACACTTAGTCTTGATGGAGTTATTATATTAGCTTACCTCAGAAGTTGTGTATCATCTGCAAATTTGTTTCAACTTTCTCAGCCTTCACCAAAGTCACTGATCAACCCAGCTTCTGAGGAAAAAGAAAGGCTTCAAAGTTAATTTTGAAAATTCAACATATTTTCTTATGGTTATCAGGTATATAGAATTATAAATTAAATTTCCATCATAATTATATACAGATAAATCAAATTAAAATAGAAAAATCCCCCTACTCTAACTACTTCAAGTGATAGATCTTTTAAAAAGTAGTATTGAACTGAATGAAAATATTTTGTCATCAGGGGAAACCAGAAGTGTAAAGGGCTGGCTTGGCTGAGGGAAACTCTAGCACAGGGGTGTCCAACCTTGTTTTCAACGTTTTTTTACCAAGGGCCATATGCAGTAAAATACACAAACAGCCGGGCCACTCACTCGAGGTGAAGTACGTATTGCCTCACCTGGTTTATTTAAGTAAACTAAATATATTTTTGGAATTTGCTGTGGGCCAATTAACAATGGATTGCGGGCTGCAGTTGGCCCGTGGGCCGCAGTTTGGACACCCCTGCTCTAGCACCTCTGAAATCTCATCAGCCCTCATCATCCACAGGTGGAAATACAACTTATTTAAACTAGTATCTTAAAGGCCAATGGTTACAAAAAGGCTGTGCAAAGCTTAGAAGAGCTTTGAAGTGTCACACAGGGAAACTTTGAAGGGTTTTGCTTTTAACGGCATGTTGAAAACTCATGCCCACTAGTTTTTTGTTTGTTTGTTTTCTGCTTTGTCATACTTTTAGTTTGCACCTTTTACTAATTTCAGTCATCAATGAAACTTTTATAAAATTTGTATCTCCAATGTCAATATAACGGTGTGTGTGTGTGTGTGTGTGTGTGTGTGTGTGTTTACATTTTCCCATCAGAAATAAGAGAAAATTTACACTTCTCTCCTTTAATACATTGCTTTAGCATGAAGAACATATAAATCACTGACTTTGGATCTGCATTTTTATTTTCTGAGTAGCAGCTACTGGTTTAAATAGAACATTTAGCTCCTAATGTTCTTTCTTCTCAATTTTTGATACATATCCTGCAATAATGTAGTAGAAAAATAACAGGCTTTGGAGTCACAAAGGGCTGGTTTTAAATCTCAACCTCTCTGAACCTCTTAGGAAAATAATATCACGAGTTTCAAAGAGCCAAAGACGCACATGTGAAGTCTGACAATTAAGTTTGCAAACTTGTTGCAAAGATGTTGCTAACCTTTTTTGATATCAGAGGGATTATTCATTATGAATGTGGACCAACTGGACAAACAGTTAACCAAGTTTACTATTCAGAAGTACTGAAAAGGCTGCGTGAAAAAGTTAGACGACCTTAACTTTTCGCCAATTCATGGCTCTTGCATCACAACAGTGCACCAGCTCACACGGCAGTCTGTGAGGGAGTTTTTAGCCAGTAAACAAATAACTGCATTGGAACACCCACCCTAGTCACCTGATCTGGCCCCCAATGACTTTCTTTACCTGAAGGTAAAAGAAATATTGAAAGGAAGACATTTTGATGACATTCAGCACATCAAGGATAATATGATGACAGCCATGATGGCCATTCCAGAAAGAGTTCCAAAATTGCTTTGAAGGGTGGACTAGGTGCTGGCATAGATGCATAGCTTCCCAAGGGGAGGACTTCGAAGGTGACCATAGTGATATTCAGCAATGAGGTATGTAGCACTTTTTCTAGGATGAGTTCACGAACTTAATTGTCTGACCTCATATATGGCCTATAACAGTTCTTGACATATAACGTGTACTCTATTATGTTAGCTGTCTTTCTGTGCAATTTTGTGCTTAATTTCCACTTTACTTAATCTGTTGAAGGACTTTCCAGACTAGATTTAAGTTATAAGAAAGTTGATGTATCAAATAAAAAGTTGATAAACTTCTAAAGTTTTGTTCAACATTTTGCAACACTTATTTTATCCAAAAATATACATAAAATACTTTTAAAATAGCAATACAACAATAATAATACTGAATATACTCCATTAAGAAGGCACAATCCAAAATCTATGTTCTAACGTCACTAGAAATGTTCCTTTTCTTGTGTGGTATATCACCAAAATGCTATATAGTTGTGTAAATGTGTTTCAGTTCCTTTTGAGATTTTTCTTTTCTTTCTACCTTTTTATATAATTTTATTTTTGAACCTGTAAACATAAGCACACATGAGTCTAAGATTAAAACTATATAATCAAGTTATATTTAGAGAAATCTCTTTTCCATCACTGGCACTTTTCCCCTACATATAGATTACTCTGTTTACTGTCATGTGCCTTTGGGTTTTTTCCACTGAATAATATATTCTGCATCTCACTGTATATTGGTACATGGAAACTTTCTACATCTCTTTATGACTTCTGGGGGAAAAGGTGACTTGAAAGGGACACCATCTACCTAGAGATTGTTCCATTGTTGCATATACTTTAATCAGTTCCCTATTAAGTCATTTTGATTGTTTCCAAGCTTTTGCTAATACGTAATGCTGTTGTAACTAATCTTATACAAATGCCCATTTATATTTTATGCCAGTGTCTTTAGAACAAATTCCTAGAAGTTAGATGCTGGATTGAAGGATAAATGCATAGGCAATTTTGCTGGATATTGCCAAATTCTCTCCTGAGCTTTGTGTTTTTGTATCTCTATCAGCAATGCATCAAAGTGCCTGTTTCCCAGGATCTATAGAGTATGTATTATAACTTTACATTTGGTGAGAAGCTTAGTGTAACTTTTAGTTTAGCTTTTATTTTTATTTCTCTTTATACGACTAAAGTTGAACATCTTTTATATGTTTGTCATCTGCATATCTTTTTCTGTGAACTGTTTTCATCTCTCACATTTTTCTACTGGGTTGTTGGTCATTTCCCTTGATTCTTAAGCAGTTTTGCTCTTTGTGGTATAAGTTTAAAGATCTCTTCTCACATCGTCAGTTTTTTAACTTTGCTCATCATGTAATTTTTTTTTAATACAGTGGGATTTATCATGGTTTTTATTTTTTTTTCTGGGATTGAGTCATAGTTATAAAATCCTTGGCTTACAATTTCATAGCCTTTAAATTTGTACCATAGCTGTTTTGGTTTGTATTTTGCCGTTGAGAAGTTTGTTGCTAACTTCTTTCTGCCTGGAAACCCAGAGGAATTTTTCATTATCTTCAAAGACCAATAGTTTTACTGGGACATGACTCAGAGTTAACCATTCTAGATAAAATTTCCCAGTACACAGTAAGACTTCTCAATAAGTAGATTTAAGCCTTCTGTTATTTCCAGAAAGTTTTCATGGATTGAAGTTTAAATATTACCTCTATTATTGTTTTTTCTTCTTAGGAAATCTAATTTTACATATTGTCTATATCAACCACTTTTTCTCTCTTTTCATCTTCCTTCATTCAATTTTAATTCTTTTGGCTGTCTTTATGCTTTCCTCAATGTCCCTTATATTCAGTCAAATTTATTCTCCTTCAGTTACCTTGAATGTTAACTTCATTTTAAAACATGGCTTTTCTTTTTCTTCATTTTATTTCCTGAGTTCAGTGAATTCCCTTTTCATATCTTCCACTTTTAGTACATTTGTTTTGAGGTTCTGAATTTGTATTTGAGACTTTTCCTCTGAAAAGTCTTGTTTAACGATATGTAATTCAGGTAAGAGTATTGTGCTGTAGTTTTCTTAAGCTCTGTAGCTGAATGTTCTGGGAGAGACTTTTCATCATCTGAAATATTTTGACTCACTTTATGTTTTCTACTTACAGTAACTTTATATGGATGCTGTCTACCATTTTTTGTTCATTTTGAAGTGTTTTGATTTTGCTGAACCAGGTAACTATAGTAAACAAACAGGAATGAGGGATTTGGAAGAATGACTGGATTTTTTAGTTCAACAGCACCTCCTGTTGGTATAATAAAGAACAGTTTTTAAATCAATGACTCCTTTTTGAAAGGGGAAAAAGGTTGATCTATCATCTATTCTGTTTCACCAAGATCCTTAATTTCTACTACCTCTTCGTTCTCGTTACCACCAAGCCTTGAGGTAAATGGTGCCCCATGGTGCCCCTTCCAAGTCATCTTCTTTTCCCAGAAGCAGGGCCTTTCTGAGACTGCCTCTTTGGTCCCGCACACTTTCAGTTCCCCTCCTTTTGCCTAACAGTTCTCAAACCTCTAGTATTTCCTTCCTGAGGATGGGGCTTTCTCTTTCTAGTTATTTCATCTGCATCCTACTGACCCTTGGTCCTGCTTATCTGTCGTCTGTTCTGAACAGTCTCAACCTCACTTGCCACTTCAGCGTAGGTTCCAGCACTGCTGGCTCTTCTACATTTCAGTGTTTATTTCACTACATGCCCATAATTTGAAATTGAGACAAGGGTAGTGGTGGTTTCATTTGCTCCCCTTATAGATCTGTATGGTTTTTTTGTTTGTTTTTGTTGTGGTTTTTTTTTTAAGGTGTCTGGAGAGATCTGAATTTAGAGAATTGTCATCATCCTATGGAAAGCTGGAGTTAGGTTTTCATTTTTTTTCTTTTTTTTAAAGATTTTTTTTATTGGGGAAGGGGAACAGGACTTTATTGGGGAACAGTGTGTACTTCCAGGACTTTTTTCCAAGTCAAATTGTTGTCCTTTCAATCTTAGTTGTGCAGGGTACTGTTCAGCTTCAAGTTGTCCTTTCAGTCCTAGTTGTGGAAGGCGCAGCTCAGCTCCAGGTCCAGTTGCCATTTTCTAGTTGCAGGGGGCACAGCCCACCATCCCTTGTGGGAGTCGAACCGGCAACCTTGTGGTTGAGAGGATGCGCTCCAACTGAGCCATCCAGGAGCTCAGAGGCAGCTCAGCTCAACGTGCTGTGTTCAATTTTAGTTGCAGGGGGCGCTGCCCACCATCCTTTGTGGGACTCGAGGAATCCAACTGGCAACCTTGTGGTTGAGAGCCCGTGCTCCAACCGAGCCATCCGGGAGGCAGCTCAGCTCAAGGTACCGTGTTCAATCTTAGTTGCAGGGGGCAGAACCCACCATCCCTTGTGGGATTTGAGGAATTGAACTGGCAACCTTGTGGTCGAGCCCAATGGCCCATGTGGGAATCGAACCGACAACCTTCGGAGTTAGGAGCATGAAGCTCTAACCCCCTGAGCCACCGGGCCGGCCAGGTTTTCATTTTTAAATTTTTAAATTATTTTCTAGTTTTATTGCATGTGGTCAGAATTTTGACTTTTAAGTTTTTGGAACTGAAGTTTTGTGTTCTAATATATAGTAAATTTTTATAACTGTCCCATGTGCACTTGAAAATATGTATTCTCAATTTGTGGATCTAGACTGATACAAATCTGTAAGAGCTACCTTGCTGATTATGTATTACGATTAATTTTGTCTGTCCACCCTACCTTTATTTTGAGAGGTATGTTAAATTCCCCTATTATTAGCAGGTTTCTATTTCTCCTTACATCTCTTGCAATTTTTATTTTATGAAAACTGTTGATGTGTCTTTGATAGACATTTCAAAAAATGTTCATTGTGAATGTAGCCCTTAACTTATACAATTATCTTTTATCATAATGCTTTTTGAACTAAATTTTGCCTTGTCTGATACCAAGATGATGAACTGTTTTTTAAAACTTTGCATTTATTTGATATATCTTTGCCCTTCCCTATATTGTGATTTTAAAATTATTCTTTATTAATTCCCTTTATTACTCTTACTTTTTACAGCTATACCTTTTGTATGCTACAATCATTAAGTAAGTTGAGACCATATAATTTATTAATACACTTGATATTTTTGGTGTGATGTTTCACGTCTGATTCATTTTTTTGTCTGTGTATACACAAATACACATATACAGAATGTGTATCACTACGTAGTCTGTTTTATTTGCTCTTTTTAAGAGAGGTATTTCTTTTAGTACTTAAGAGAGGTTTTATGTATTTTGTTTTTGGGGTTAATTCTATAGTAATATCTTTATATAATACTGTTCATTCCCCTTCCCTCTTTTTAAGATACTGTTATTTCCCTGCTATTAGCAGTAACAAAATTAGTAATTTCCTCTTCCTTTCCTTCTCCCCTGCCATCTTGTGTTGATCACTGGTATTATTTTTATTAGTGTTTTGTCTTATATATCTAAGTATGTATACTTACTTACAGTATGTTTAAGCTTTCATCAGTCAGCTTTAAGTGGTGCTATCCTTTTCCTCAGCTAATTCCTAAGAGGCAAACAACCACCTTAATCTACTTTCCATTTACTCTCGCCTTCCCTGCCCATTTTTTTGTGGGTTATAATATTTCTACATTGTCAGCCTACATAACATGTACATATCATTCTATCACCATTATTTCCATATTTTAATCTTAGTGCTACAAAAAAAATATTTTCAATGCTAACCACCTGACTTAGTATTGAAGATTCTCCAATCATTTCTTCTCCAATCATTGTGTGAAATTTGTTCTCTCATATGTTCTTTAGGAAAGATTCATAGGAACAATATTCCTTGAGTTCTTTCATGTTTATAAATGTTTGTTGATGTCCTAAATTCTTGAAAGATAGTTTGGTGAAATATGAAATATTTATTTCCTTGAGTATTTAAAAAATGTTTTATTATCTGGCATAGGTGTTGCTGCCAAAAATCTAATCCAATCTGACTTTCTTTCCAAGTTGAATTGGTCTTTTTTTACATGGATACAAAAAGGTATTTGTGTGTGTGTGTGTGTGTGTGTGTGTTAATTTTTTAAAATCCAACAATTCTATAAGAATATGTCTCAGCATTAACTATTCTTGGTTGAATTTCCTAGATTCGCGGTGTCTTTCAACATATATAGATTTAAATATTCTTTAATGTAGGTGTTCTTGAACCATAATCCTAATAGCTGTTCTGTCCCATTGCTTTGGTTTACATTTTATTGTGATAAACAACATAAAATTTGCCATTTTAACCATTTTTAAGTACACAATCCAGTGGCATTAAGTATATTCACATTATGGCATTAGTGGCACTATGTAACCATCACCATGGTGCTTTGATACATTTGGGGAACTCCTAATACAGATATTTTGGCTCCTTTTGCCTGTCTTGTCACTTTCTTTTCACTTCTTAAAAAAAGAAATCTTTGTTTGATTTTATTCTATTTTCCCCTTTCTATTCTCTATTTCTCTATTGTGCTTTCTATGATGTATACTCACTGTTTTTTTCTCTAACCAATGTCACTTTTTCCTAATTCTTTCTTGAGTTCTGTTAGCTCTCATCTCACATCCTACTATAACCTAGTCATCTCATTTCTGAACTTCTTTTATTTGATTTGTGTAGTTCTTTCAAAGGTTTCATCTTTTCCTTAATTTCTCAGTGCTTATATTGAAATATTTAGATAATCATTTTCATCTACTGTATGGTCACATTTTTGATGTTTTCGTTATATATGTTTTAGGGCTCATTTTTAAGCTTTTTTTCTTACAATGACTTAGTATCTATAATTATAGTCCCTTGCCCCATATATTTTTGTGTTATCCTAAACTAAGAAGAGGTTCATTCCTGTATTACATTGTATGGACGTATGTCAGTTTTTAAAAATCCATTCCTCAGTTGAGGTGTATTTGGGTTACTTCCATTTTTTGGTGATTACAACTGCTATAAATATTTGTAGAGAGGTAATTATAGGTGTTCATTTCACATTCATGAGAAAAACATACAAAAGTCATTAGGAAAATGCAAATTAAAACCATAATGAGATGTCACTACATATCTCATATGATGGCTAAAAAAATTTTAAAAACTGATAATGCCAAGTGCTGGCAGGAAAGAGAAGCTAATGGAGCGCTCATATCTTGCTGGTAAATTTCAACCTAGGAGTGGGATTGCTAGGGTATAAGTAGGGTATTTTGATTTTAGGAGAAACTATCAAACAGTTTTCCAAATGTCTGTAGTATTTGCAGTCCCACCAGCAAGATTTGAATACCATTTCTTCGCATCCTTGCTACCACTCAGTGTTTTTCCCTTTTCTTTATTTGGGGGGTGGTGGGGGGTGTAGGATTTGAAATTTGAAGATAGTGTAGTGGTATCTCATTGTGGTTTCAGTTTGCTTTCCTTCAATGACTATTGTATATTTTTCTCATTTAACACAAAATAGTGACCATTTTCCTATGTCATTACATCGGCTATGTCACAAAACACCCTTTGAAAATATTGCTTTCAAAAGGTTTAAATATAGCCTATCATGAAATGTAGCCTATCGTGGGTGTTATTTAACAAAACTATTCTACCATTGGGTATTTTTTATTTCCAGTTTTTCACAAGTATGAAATTACATTGTGATCATAAAGCTTTAACTCCATCTCCATTTCCATGTAAGTTTCCTAGAAGGACTAAAAGAGTATATATATTTTTGTGTCTTGATGTATGACAAATTGCTTTGTTTAAAATATTTCTTTAATTACAAGTTGAATGTTTTATATGTAAGCCATTTGTGATTGTTCTCGTGTGATCATGAGTTCATGTCCTTTACTCATTTTCTGTCAGGGTATTGACATTACATATTTGCTGATTTGTAAGAGATGAATACACTCCCCAAAGGCACACAACATACGACACATATGAAGCAAGATAAGCCTACCTCTGACCTCCTCACTCAATTCTTTATTCTATTTGAAATATGAAATACACTTCAAATGAGGAAACATTTATCCAATTATCAACTACATGCAAACACGTGTTCACCAGACTCATGATGGACTCTTGCCTTCCAAGAGTTATTTGGTTTCTCACAAAGTAATATACAAATGAAGAATTTGAGTATAGGGTAAGAGGAGATTGTGATTGAATAAAACCTGTCTATACTTCGAGAGGAAAGAAGTTGAGCTAGTCATCAATTACTTTAAAAAGAAAGTAATTTTGGACAGTGGGAACCATTTTTACAAAGAGAAAGGGAAAGCATATAGTAGTCCCTAGGTCTGCAAGTAATCACATGGGCAGGCCATTAGCATAGTATTGAAGCGTCATAAGCTACCCACCTTTTTCCTCCCAAATATACGTATAGAAGTCTAACAGAACCATCAAAAGTTCATGAAATTGTAATAGAAAAGACAAAATCGTTACTTAAAACATAACACATATAAAAATAACTTTCTTAAGACGCTTTACAGCTGTGACCTAGGGAAGAGGCTGGGAAGAGTGTGACACTACTGGGCTGGGAGACAGAAGACACCTCCCTTCCCAACCCCTGCCTTTTCTGGGCTGCAGCGCAGGACAATCACAGCTACAAAGACACATGCAGAGGTCAACAGCAGGCAGCAGAGGCAGCTCTAGGCTTTCAGCAGCTCGGAAATCTTGCGCCCTCCACACCCCTCAACAGAAGAAGTGCCCTAAGACTTAGGAGACCTGGGTACAGGGAATAAACCCACCTCCCAGTGGCTGGCTGTGGTACTCTCAGAGCATGTTATGTGCAGGCAAGAGCAGAAACTGCACCGACTTGGTGAAAATTACCATCCACACCCCATAGCCCCACTCATCTAGAACGGCAGTGCCAGGGACAGTCTGGGTGCCAGGTGGTCAGCTCTGCCTCCACAACACGCAAAGGATTCTTTGTACAGCAGAGGACAACCTAGAGATTGTTTGGTGGGCTTAAGCTAAAACTGGTGCTGCTTTTTTTTTTTTTTTTTTTTTTTATATTTCTGCCTGTGTTGAGTGTGGGTTATCTGTTGTTTTTACATGTGAGTGTATCTGGTTTTTACTTTGTTGTTGTTGTTGTGTTTGTTGATTAGTTTTGTTCTGAAATTGCCCTACACCAGGGCACAGCTCAAGAGGCAAAAGATTCAACACACCCAGAGGCCAACTCCAGACCAAACCAGAGTATTACCGGATCTGACCCACAAGTGACACACACAGAGGGAATTCTCTACAGGCACAAGAGCCCACAGAGACCAAGCATCATTTAAATGGTCAACCCTCACACATCAGAACACCCTGCAGTGGGCAGAGCCAAGTCTCACAACTAGTCAGCCTAGGAGTCAATCCCATCTACTGACAAGCCAAAAGCAATTAAAGCTCAACTTTAACAGGATAATATACACAACACAAGGGTCACCTTTGGAGCACACACACACAGGAGAATAGGGAAGTGGTGCAAGTCAAATATAAAGGACACATACTACATAAGATCACCCAGCAAAGACCAAGAACCCTAGGGGATCTACCTAATACATCGAAGCAAACACAGAGAGTCAGCCAGAATGGGGAAACAAAGAAACATGTCCCAAATAAAAGAACAGAAGAAAACTCCAGAATTGGAACCAAATGAAATAGAGGTAACCAACCTATCAGAGACAGAGCTCAGAACACTGATGATAAGAATGTTTAAGGAGCTTAGTGACGACATAAAGGATAGAGAAATTATAAAGAACAACCAGTTAGACCTAAAGAATACAATAACTGAAATACAACACACTTGAAGGAATTGCCAGCAGGTTAAATGAGGTAGAGGATCAAATCAGCAATTTAGAAGACAAGTTATCAGAGCTCATCCAAGCAGAACAATAAAGGGAAAAAGAATTAAAAACAATGAAAATAGTTTAAGAGACTTCGGGATAACATCAAGTGCAACAACTTGAGCATCAGAGGAATACCAGAAGGTGAAGAGAGAAAGCAAGGAATCAAGAACATATTTGAAGTAATAATGACCAAAAACTTCCCTAACCTGGTGAAGGAAACCAACATACAAGTCCAGGAAGTGCAAAGAGTTCCAACCAAGATGAACCCAAACAGGCCCACACCAAGATACATCATAGATAAAACGGCAAAGGTTAAATTAAGACAAAGAGAGAATCCTAAAAGCAGCAAGAGAAAGACAGAGGGTTACATACAAGAGAACTCCTGTAAGACTATCAAATGACTTTTCTACAGAAACTTTGCCGGCCAGAAGGGAGTGGCAGGAGGTATTCAAAGTGATGAAAAACAAAGGATTACAACCTAGATTGCTTTATCCAGCAAGGCAATCATTTAAAATTGAAGGAGAGATAAAGAGCTTCCCAGAAAAGAACAAGCTATAGGAATTCATTACCACAAAGCCAGCAATGCAGGAAATGTTAAAAGCGCTTCTGTAAACAGAAGATGAAAACAATCTAACTAATGAAGACAAGAAATACAAATAACAAAATGGCAATGACTATGTACCTATCAATGATCACTTTAAATGTAAATGGATTAAATGCTCCTATCAAAAGATATAGGGTGGCTGACTAGATAAGAAAACAAGACCCTTGCATATGCTGTATACAAGAGACTCAACTCAGATCAAAAGACACACAGGCTGAAAGCGAAGGGTTGCAGTATGATATTTCATGCAAATGGAAATGATAAAAAATCTGGAGTAGCAATACTTATATCTGACAAAATAGACTTTAAAATAAAGAATACGTTAAAAGACAAAGATGGGCACTACATAATAATAAAGGGATCGAATTGACAAGAGGACATAACCCTAGTAAACATCTATGCACCCAACATAGGAGCACCTAAATATATAAAACAGATATTGACTGACATAAAGACAGAGATCAACAGTTATACTATCATAGTAGTGGACTTCAACACACCTCTGACAACAAGGGACAGGTCCTCCAGATGGAAAATAAATATGGAAACAGCGGCCTTAAATGACACATTGGACCAGTTGGATTTAATCGATATTTTCAGAGCATTTCACCCCAAAGCTGCAGAATACACATTCTTTTCAAGTGCACATGGAACATTTTCCAAGATAGACCACGTTAGGCCACAAAACAAGTCTCAATAAATTTAAGAAAACTGAAATCATACCAAGTGTCTTTTTTGACCACAGTGTTATAAAATTAGAAATCAACTACAGGAAAAGAATTGGAAGATACACAAATACATGGAGGCTGAATAACATGTTACTAAATAATGAATGGGTCAACAAGATCAAGGAAGAAATCAAACGATATCTCAAGACAAATTAAAATGAAAACACAATGACCCAAAATCTATGGGATGCAGCGAAAGCAGTCCTAAGAGGGCAATTCATAGCAATGCAGGCCTACATAAAGAAAAAAGAAAAATCACAAGTCAACAGGTTATCCTTACACTTAAGGGATCTGGAAAAAGAACAGCAAAATAAGCCCAGGGGAGTACAAGGAAGGAGATAATAAATATCAGAGGAGAAATAAATGAAATAGAGACAAAAAAAAAAAAACAACACAAAAGATCAATGAATCCAACAGCTGGGTTTTTGAGACAATAAACATAATAGACAAACCTTTAGCCAGTTTTATCAGAAAAGGGAGAGGACCCAAATTAATAAAATCAGAAATGAAAGTGGAGAAGTGACAATAGACACCAGAGAAATACCAAAAAAATTAAGAAATTACTATGAGCAACTATATGCCAACAAATTAGACAATTTGGAAGAAATAGACAATTTTCTAGAAGCATACAACCATCCAAGACTAACTCAAGAAGAAACGGAAAACCTGAATAGACTGATTACTACCAGGGAAGTTAAATCAGTAATCAACAAGCTCCCAACAAACAAAAGCCCTGGGCCAGATGGCTTTACAGCGGAATTTTACAAAACATGCAAAAAATTATCACCTATTCTCCTCAAACTATTCCAAAAAATCCAGAAGGAGGGAAGGATCCCAAACACTTTTTATGAGGCCACTATCACCCTGATCTCAAAATCAGACAAAGACATTACAAAAAAGAAAACTATAAGCCGATATCGCTAATGAACATAAGTGCAAAAATCCTCAACAAAATATTAGCGAACAGAATTCAGCAATACATTAAAAAGATCATATACCATGATCAAGTGGGATTCATTCCTGGTATACAAGGTTGGTTCAACATCCTCAAATCAATTAATGTGATACACCACCCTAACAAAATGAAAAATAAAAATCATATGATCATATTAATAGATGCAGAAAAAGCATTTGACAAAATCCAGCAGCCATCTATGATAAAAACTCTTAAGCAAGTGGGAATAGAGGGACCATATCTCAACATAATAAAGGCCACATATAATAAACCCACAGCTAACATCATACTCAATGGGGAAAAGCTAAAATCATTCCCCTTAAGATCAGGAACAAGGCAAGGTTGTCCACTTTCTTCACTTCTATTAAACACAGTTCTGGAAGTTCTAGCCACAGCAATTAGACAAGAAAAAGGAATAAAAGGCATCCAAATTGGTAAGGAGGAAGTAAAACTGTCATTATATGCAGATGAGATACTATATACAGAGAACCCCAAAAACTCTACCAAAAAACTATTAGAACTGATAAATGAATTCAGTAAAGTAGCAGGATACAAAATTAGTATTCAGAAATCAGTTGCATTTGTATATACCAATAATAAAATATCAGAAGGAGAAATTAAGAAAATAGTCCCATTTACAATTGCTTCAAAGACTATAAAATATCTAGGAATAAATTTAACCAAAGAAGTAAAAGACCTGTACTCAGAAAATTATAAGATATTGAAGAGAGAAACTGAAGAAGATACAAATAGATGGATACACATACCATGCTCATGGATAGGAAGAATTAATATCATTAAAATGCCCATATAGCCTAAGGCAATATACAGATTCAACACAATTCCTATCAAACTACCAAGGATATTTTTCACAGAAATAGAACATATATTCCTAAAATTTATATGGAATCATAAAAGACCCCAGATAGCCTCGGCAATCTTGAGAAATAAGAACAGTGGGAGATATCACGATACCTGACATTAAATTATACTACAAGCCTATAGTAACCAAAACAGCATGGTACTGACATAAAAACAGACACATAGATCAATGGAACAGAATAGAGAGCCCAGAGATAAATCCATGCCTATATGGTCATTTAATCTATGACAGTGGAAGCAAGAATTTACATTGGGGTAAAGACAGTCTATTCAATAAATGGTTCTGGGAAACCTGGACAGACACATGCAAAAAAATGAAGCTGGACCATCTCCTTACACCATATACAAGAATAAGTTCAAAATAGACTAAAGACTTAAATGTAAGATATGAAACCTTAAAACTCCTAGAAGAAAATATAGGAAGAAAGTTTACAGACATTACCCAGAGTAATATTTTTACTGATATATTCCCTAGGGCAAGGGAAGTAAGAGAAAAAATAAACATATGGGATTATGTCAAACTGAAAAGATTTTTCACAGCTAAGGAAACCATCAATAAAACAAAAATGGAGCCTATTGAATGGGAGAAGATATTTGTCAATGATATATCTGACAAGGGGTTAATATCCAAAATTTATAAAAACCTCAGTCAACTCAACACCCAAAAAGCAAACAATCCAATTTAAAAATGGGCAGAGGACATGAAGAGACATTTTTCTAAAGAAGACATACAGATGGCGAACAGACATATGGAAAAATGCTCAACCTCACTAATCATTAGGGAAATGCAAATAAAAACCACAATGAAATACCACCTCACTCCAGTCAGAATGGCTATCATCAATAAATCAACAAACAATAAGTGCTGGCGAGGATGTGGAGAAAAGGGAACCTTCGTGCACTGTTGGTCGGATTGCAGATTGGTGCAGCCACTATGGAAAACAGTATGGGAATATCTGAAAAAATTGAAAATGGAACTACCTTATGACCCAGCAACTCCACTCTTGGGTATCTGTCCAGAGAATCCCAAAATGCTAATTTGAAAAAAATCTAAGCACCCCTATGTTTATTGCAGCACTATTCAAAATAGCCAAGACATGGAAGCACCCGAAATGTCCATCAGTAGACAACTGGATTAAGAAACTGTGGTACATTTATACAATGGAGTATTACACAACCATAAAGAAGAATGAAATTTTACCATTTGCAATGATGGATGGACCTAGAGAACATTATGCTAAGTGAAATAAGTCAGACAGAGAAAGACAAATACCATATGATCTCATATGTGGAATCTAAAGAATAGAATAAATGAACAAACTAATCAGAAACAGTCTCAGAGACAGAGAGGAAAAACTGAGGGTTGCTAGATAGGAGTGGGGGTGGAGATAAGGGGGAAGGTGAGGGGATTAGAAAGCACAATCACTAACCACAAGATGGCCACGGGGATATGAAAGTCAATTTGGGGAATACAATCAATAATGTAAAGATTTTGTAAGGTACCTGATGGACACTTGTCTTATTAGGGAGACCATTTCAGGGATGGTGTAGATAGATGTCTGATCACTGTGCTGTACACCAGAAGCGGAAGCTGAATGATAATGAATGTGAACCATAATTTAATATATATATAGTCACAAAAAGTGGAGTACAGCATAAGGAATAGACAGTGGAATTGTAACAGCTATATGCGATGTCAGAGGGGTAGTAGATTGGGGGAGGGGAACTATCACTTTGTGAGGGGTAATAATGATAAATGTCTAACTATTACAGTGTTTTGTACACATGAAATAAAACATTATTTCAAAAAATATGAATAAAATGGGAATAACTACAAAAAATAATAACTTTCTTAAAATTAAGGTAGAGAAAAAAATCCTACCAACTGCCACTTACAAATACCATTCTATGTGTGCCCTACCACAATACATTTTAACCTTTTACGTAAGCATGTGGCAATACAATGGTGAAGTGAAGCAGGTCTACAAGATAGAGCAACAGGTTAGAAGGAGCCTGGGTCCCTGACAACTTTTTGTAGCAAAGTTATCTTATCAGTTCATACTTTTCCATAGGTAAGAAATAAACTTTTTATTTTACATTTAAAAAGTTTTAGGCCACAATTATTTTTTAGTTTCTTTGTCACAGCAGCCAAATCTGTATCTTAACTAATACAAATTTCAAGTTGAGGAGTGTGGGTTTTGTCAGTAATACAATGACATATAAATGCTTCATTAAAAACCGCATTAGAAAAAGAAAAGGTCCTAAATTAGTGCAGTGGCAGTGATAGCAGAAAATTGAAAAAGAAAAGCCATTTTGGAGGTTGAAGCAAGATTATACAGTTAGGCAAAAGGGAGAGGTAAGAATTTCAAGTTTTAAATCTGAGCCACTCAAGAAACATAAAAGAGGGAGAGTTGTATATCAATTGAGTAGATTTAACTGTCCAAAAAGCTTTGAGTAATGTGTGTTAAGTACTCGAGAGAGCAGAACTTCACATAGATTTAGGGCTCATTTGCACATAAATAGTTTAAGTAGCAGGAACAAATGAGATTACAAAGGGTGAAGTCATAGTAAAGGCAAAATTTCAGTGTTTCAATTCTTCCATCTTAAAAACACACACAAATATATAATACTTTAAATGTCTTCTCCTTGGAGTGAAATAATCTGAATGTCCCATGTGTTTATCTCACAAGCATTTTCAGTAGTTAATGGACGTGACATCCTCATGATTCAGGCATTCAATCAATTTCATTGATTAGATGAACAGCACACATTGCAGGGGTCATTTTGATCTTTACATTGTTTTAAATCATTTTATTTTTAGTTACATTGTTTAATTTACCCCCATAATGGACCATATTGGGTAAAGACCAGAAAAATGATGGCAAAACACATTATATTAATGAGGAATAGAGAAATATTTCTAAAAATTAATCTCAAAATGGTCCCCAAAAGTGATTTATGTGATCAAAAATACAGCAAAGTATTTCTAGTACATACTTCAAAAATAATTTTTGAAAGAATCAATATTACTTGCAATTTGATTTTTCAGTTACTGAGGGGGAAAACCTATCACATTTTAAATGTGTTTTTTAATAAAGTGCTTATAATCACTCTAAAATCTTCACTCATGAAAACATTTAGATTTTAAAGTATCAAATGCAAGAATTAAAACCAGGTACTGAGAGCAGTTTTTGTGTTTTTTTTAATGCTGATTTAGATAAATAGATCTTAATCTACATTCTGTCACAAAACACATTCATTTAAAAGGTGTTATCAAGCTTTTTCTTTTATAATGAAACAGCATGCATCACTTGATAATGGGGAAAAAGCCTAAACTTGTATATATTATGAGATTGCAATGAAAAATAATCTCTAACATACCAATCTAAGTTAAATCATTTTTACTTGAAGTCATTTAACATTGTTCGTGCAAAAGTGATATTTTTAAAAAATTTCTAAGAATCTTCTGATTATATATTGAGTCTAGAGAACTGTATTATTCTAAGAAAAATTTGAAGATACTAACGTAATTTAAAATTGCCTACCTATTTAAAATTACAGAACATATTTATGCAATATAGTAAATTTAAAGTTGCAGTATGTTGACTTTTAGTAGTGTTTAAAAAACTAGAAAAGCAATAAATTTTCTTCAGCAGAAGAGATCTATGACACTGATAAATTTGGTCTTCATTTATTGAGATTGTATGCTTTCAAGAAAAAGTGGCAAATGGGGCATTATCACTTAGGGCTCATCTTCATTATCTAAATTTCTCTATAGTAAGATAAATAGACCTCACAAAAAAGTATGAACCTAGCCGTAACATTATGTGTATGTACAAATTGGAAGCAACAAATACATTTAGTTCAAACAAACTGGAAGTCAGATTTTCCAGAGTGAAGGTTAAAAAACTATTTTTCAGTTGGCCCCCCGAAAATGTATATACATACCTCCCAATTTCTGCATTATTTTATTTATTCATTTAACAATTATACTGTTGAATACTGGAGGTGCCCAAAAAATGTATACAAGTAGACACTTTGGTCAACGTTACTCAAGCAGTAGTTGGCCATAATCAGAAGTGTCTGGACGCTGATGTAACCACTTTGAGCACCTCTTGTAATTGCAGAAGTCAAGTGTGACTTACATTAATCTTTTGCTATCGGTATATACAGAGGGTGCCAAAAAAAATGTATACACATTTTAAGAAAGGATAAAAAAACTGTATTAAAGTTATAATACAAAGAATGACGCTAGCATTCATTTGATGAACACCATCTTTTGAGTGCACGTCATATACTACACATCGCTATGGTAATTCAACTGCAGAAAGTAATACATAGACAACATCTCTTAAAATGTGTAATTTTTTTTGGCAATCCCCCATACTATTACAATTTCAATAATTTTGTCCTTTCTTAAAATGTGTGTACATTTTTTGGCACCCTCTGTATATACTAGGTACTATTATATGTGAATGCTATACATAAGTTTTAGCAAACATTTGCTGAGCAGCTGTATGTGCAATTGGCATTTCTTAGCCACCGATCTCTTGATACGTGAACTCTGGCAAGCTACGTTTTATCAGACTCAAGGATCAAAAAGCAAATTTTTAAATGAAAATTAACATTTAGTTATCCAATTATTCTCCTGTTTTCTTTAGTATTCTTGCCACAAAATACATAGTTCTGTTGACTCTATCTGGTTATCAGTTAACACCGAATAACTGAAAACTAAACTTAAGGCAAGATAAGTATCTTTGTTTTCTTCTCATGATGTCAAAACTGCTAAAGTGCATCACAAAATATTAGCCTTTTATCGGGTAGGTTTTCGGATCCGATAAATTTCCCCATCATTTGAAAAGAAAATGCGTGCTTTCTACTTTGATTTTTTGAAAAAAATAATGAGGAAAAGGAGGTACTTCTTGCCTCCTTTCTCCCAGCCCCCAAAGAGCTCAGAAGTTAAGATGCTTTCCCTCACAAAAGCTTCCCCCCAGCTCCATGACAAAGCAACCAAGCATGTCAAGGCAGACCCAGAGATTTTTAATTCTACAGATCGTATTTAGGGAAACCAAGATTTGACAAAATTCTTCCTTCACTTCCACTATTCCACCACTTTCCAGCTTTTTAAAAAAGACCACTGCAGGAATGCTAGCTGCAGACTAATGAATAAAACTGCCCAAACGTATAACTCACGCCCACTACTATCAAACGATGGCCTCAGTCAGAGGGTACCTTACAGAACAAACACTTTAGCAGCCGCTCCCTCCCAATCAATAGAAAATGAAGACGTCTCTTTCGAATTTGAGGATAATGGTAAGGCATCTCCCTCTCTCTCCCGGTTCCATTAATTACTAGCCTTGTTCCTTTCTGAACCAAGCAGTCCATCTGCCAACCTCCCTTGTCAGTAAAGGAGGTTGATGGTCAGAATCTTTCTGAGACAAAGATTATTGGAATTGCTCCCTAAATTCAAGGAGTCCGTGTTAAGGCATCAGAGCCCCCGCCAAGCCTTCACAATGACGAACAAACCGGAGCCTGGGATCCCCACCACTACCACCACCATTCATCGCTCTCTCTACCCAGGGCTGAGAATCAGGCCAGGAAGACTTTTCCCTTTCAGGGAACTGAGAAGACCCTCAGGCCCTTCTCTCCTCCACAGCTCCCTCAGGACCCCTCTAACACCTTGAGCCGCTAAACAAGCTTTCAAACACCAAGAAGCCCAGCCTCAGCCACACACAAGATGGCAGCCCAACACCTACCGGAGGAAACAGCTGCGCCACCACTCCAGCGATGCCGGCTCTCGACTGCAGGTAGCCCCATTGGCCCAGCCAGAAAGCGCGAGACAACCCGAGAACTCTGACAGCCAATTGGGAGGCGGCGCGCTCTGGCGCTGCCGCGTTACGAGCGGTAGAGGCACGGAACTCTAAGGCGTGGACCCAATGGAGTGTGCAATCAATGGGCACCCGGCCAAGCGGTGGGATCCGTTGGTGTCCGACTCCTCCCATTTAGGGTTCGCATTTTGTAGACACGGGTGTTACAGATTGGGCGGTTCTCCCTCCCTGGCAGAGGCGAGGAGGGACAGTTGTTGCCGAGGCGAAAGCTAGTAGATGGTGAAGGGGGCACCAGTGCCGTGGCGTCTTGGTGGCTTGGTTTCGGAGAGGACCCTGACCAGCTGGGGAATCCAGCCTCGCTAACCGAGCGGGCGGAGTACAGCCCTCAGGTCTGGCGGGCGGCGTGGAAAACGCAGTGGAGCCAGTGCAGCGTAGGCACAGCCGTGGGTGGCCCCCGACGGGTCCTCCGGCCCAGGACCTGGGAACGCGGTGGAGCTCAGCCGCGTGGATCCTAGCCCTTGCTACCTCCCATCTCTTTTCACCCACGTGCAGTCCGGGGCTGGAGAGGGGACTGCGGGCGCACTGAGTTCTCAACTCCTATTTCAGTGTACTTCACGTTGTACACCTTAATGTGAGGTGATTCCTAAACAGCTGGGAACCCGAGGCTGTAAAAGGGGCTGCAGGAAATGGACTGCAGTATAAAATCCAGAAGCAGAACTTGAAGGTTTAACCACTCACCCATTTCACAGGTAAGACTACACAAACCCTAAATAAGTAAAATCATTTATCCAAGATCACAGAATTGAGATCAGATCCTCAGAGCACCAGACTCGCATTAACCACAACCCAGTAAGTAATTACCCAATGCGTAATTAAAATAAGGGACAGTGTAATTAACTGTGGTCTTTGGCATGTGGAAACCTGGAATGAGTTCTGTATGTATTAATGAGTATGAACAAGAAAAGAGATAACAGGCGGTAGACTGGAGTAATCAAAACACATGGGCTCTGAAACCATCCTGCCTGTTTATATTATTTCTGCCCCTTACGTTGTCATGCTTTAATCTCCTCATTTGGAAAACAGGCATGCTAATTTATCTGATTGTTATGCAGAATAAGAACAAGTGAAGTATTTAGAACTGTGCCAGACATGGTTTATATTCAATAAACGCTCATTACAGTCGTAATTAAAACATAAGGAACGGAGAGGAAATGGTCAGTTTCGTAAGAGCCTATTTTTAAAAACGAAAGGGACTGAAAATTGAAGTGAAACTGACCGACTACTTTTCTGCCAAAATGAAAAAGTGAGAAGGGGAAAGAAAGATGCGAACAAATTTTAAAATCCCTGTTACCCTCCAATATATTAACACTAGTTGTATCAGGAGGATGCGATTATGAGTGATTTGATTTTCTTCTTTATGCTTTACTACATTTTTTTACTAAATTTTCTGTAGTAAACATGTCTGACTTTATAGTAAGTTGAGTTTTTAAAATTTTTAGAAGGTATGAACAACACTGGTGAGAGCTTTCTTTAAAAAAAAGCTTTTACTGAGTAGAAATTGGTAGAACCTTTCTTGGAAAGCAGTTTGGCAACATGCTCCAGAAAACTTTAAAATGCACAATCCCCTTTTGAAATTATATACTTAATTTTTAAATTAAGTACCCTTTTACAAAATTAGAGCCTTGCTGATAAAGAGAACAATCCACAATCCCTGAATTCCCTCTGACTTCCCCCACTCCACAACAAAGAGTGGTGCAGTCTTCAAGTCATTGTTTTATACTTACTAGTACAATAGGTGTTTATATGCGTTTGTAATATTTTAAAAGGGAAATAGTACTATGCTATATAATTCTATAATTCTTCACTTGACAGTGTTTTTGCAGTGTACGCATGTTATTTTACAGCTCATTATATTATTTATGGCTCATTTCTTTTACTGCTGTATAGTGTTCCAGTGTATGCCTGAATTAATATATGAAGTATGATTAGAAAATACGGTGAATGTTTAAATAAAAAAACCTTATTACAGTAAAAGAAACATTGCCATTAATCTCCCTTAATATACTCCCCCTTGCTTCAAACACACTTATCCCATCGTTCTTGCCACTTTCTGAAGCAGTTCTGGAAGTCCTCTTTCATTAGTGTTTTTAGTTGTGCTGTCATGGCTGCCTTGATGTCCTGAATCATTTTGACTTTGGTGAAGAGCCAGAAGTCTCATGGTTTCAGATCCGATGAGTAAGGTGGATGAGGACACACCACAATGATTTTATTGGACAGAAGTTGCCAAATACCAGAAGCAATATGTGACATGGAGTGTGGTCATGATGGGGGATGATTTACCGCACACTTTAAAACACACCTCTCAACCAGAGCTCACACCCGATTGACAGCATGGAACAAGTTGAAACTTGTCGCACGCTGTTACTAAAGTTCGCTGTGCCACTTCCTGTATTAAAGATCCCTGCCTTTCTGTTAGATGGCACTTAGCAGTGGCAGCAGCAGCATTCACCGTATGTTTTGATTACAACAGAAAGGTTCTGTGTCACCCATCATTTCTGGTACAGCAATTTCTGTCAAATAAAAACATTACGGTATGTCCTCATTTACCTTATTCATTCCGTGCAACTTCTGGCTCTTCCCAAAAGCAAAATGACCATGAAAGGTAAATGGTTTGAATTAATTCAGAACATGAAGACAGCCACAACAGTGTAACTAAAGACACTCACGAAAGAGGACTTCCAGAACTGCTTCAGAAAGTGGCAAAAACTATGGGATAAGTGTGTGCAAAGCGAGGGGGAGTATTTTGAGAGGGATTAATGGCAATGAGTCTTATGGTAATAAATACATTTTTAATTTAAACATTCACCGTATTTTTTGATCGCACCTCGTATATCTTACTGGCTTTCATATGAAATTCTGTTTTTGATGTGTACTGTACACCCCTTCTTATTTGGCATTCTCCTCTTGATGGACATTAGGTTTCCAGTTTTTCACCTTACAAACAATTCTGCAGGGAAATCCTTGATACGTGTTTTCTTGGACACAAGTGCTGTTTCTCAAGAAATATACCTAAAAGTGGAATTACTTTGATTTTGAGTTATGAACATTTTTAATCTTAATAGGTCTTGCCAAATTTGCCTTCAAAATACTCCTACTAATTTACGTGTCCCACAAGTAGTTGTTAGAGTTCAGTTTCCCTATAATCTATATCAACACGAGATATTATCGTCTTACTTTTTGTTCATCTTATGGATGAAAATGGTACTCATTTTTAAAGTTTATTTATCGGATTACTGTAATAGTATCTATTCATGTTTATTAAACTATATTTTATGTAAATTTCTATAATTTCTTTTTTAAAGTACCCATTTTTCTATTTAGTCATCTTTTTCTTAATTATTTAAGGAATTCTTTATGTGTCCTGGATACAGTGTTTCTCATATAATTTTAAAAAATTTCTTCAGTTTCTATGACTATGTCCTTTTTTGGTTACTACTGTTAAAATGTTAAATTTGCTCCCCACTCTTGGCTTAGCTTTTATTTTGTTTT